>NW_008687452.1:101879-107113 GCF_000695815.1 Acanthisitta chloris | reverse complement strand
TGTCCATGTCATTGACAAAGATATTGAAATGTGTATGCACATATATACATATTTATACACACACACACATACACAGATATCGCTGCAAAGCTGATGGAGAAATTCCTTCTCTGGTGCTATACAGCATAGAAAAAAGAATTAGACTTTTTATTTCCTCTCTGTTATTTGATAACATGGACATGTTATGTTAACAGTCACATAACATAAAACTTTATCTGTTACTGGTGACCATTCAGAGTGAAGGATTATTTTGCTAATACATGAACTTGAAGAGTATTTTGATCTCTTTTTATGCTGTAAACAATATACAGAGCATTCAGTATATTAGTTGTGTGAACATGTGTAAATTTAAACTGAAAGACATTTTCTGGACTATGTCCTTAATTTAATTATTGTAGTACAAAATTATGACATACTAATTAGTTCTTATTCATTTTATAAGATAATAGTTAGCAGAAGACATGTTCTTCATTCAAACATTTTGTCAGCTTGACTTCAACATCTGCTTGCTATAAAACATTGCTTCATTCTGGGGCTGTAATCAAATTCAGAGCAGTAACAAACAGGCTGACTTTGAAGGAAATTTCTGTTGGAGCTTTCCTGTTTTTTTACAATATTTATTCTGGGAAAGAATGTGGAAAAAGCATGGCTTGGAACCCAGATGCTACCCATTATTACTTCAGGTCCAGGTTTTATAATTTTTTTATAATTTATAATTGCCAGGTTATTTTATATCTATATTAATTGACTTTTGCATTTGTTTTATCTGCTTTTATGTCTGGAATTATTGTTCAAATTTTCACAGTACTTTAGTACCCATGCTTTGAGTAAGGACATAAAGATTTGACCATTCCTGGTACTGTTGTATTCTGAAGTGCTTTGAAATATTTTTTCAGACTATTAATTGTTCTAACAATTAGACAGTAGCAGTTTATAATTGCTTTATTTATTTCTTCAACCAGCAATTGCTGTTCTGATTCAGAATAAAATTGTCTCTCTCTCATCTCTATTTGCAAATTGTTTGGCAGCTGTTTGTTGGACCAGGGAATATCAGGTTAATTTTTTGGTGAGGCCTTGATTGTGTATTGGTTTAACATTTTACTTATATTAAAAATAACGATTTAGTATTTTAAATAATTAATTCTCTTACACAAAGGAAGGTGTTTTTCTTGAGTCTTTTTTATTTTAAAGGGAGAAGTTGGACAGCCTGGATCTCCAGGCCTAGAAGGACATCGAGGAGAACCTGTAAGTGACATATCCTTCTGTACTGATTTGTTAGGTTTTTGGGGATTTTGGGATGTTTTTCTTCATTAATGTCTCTTACACTTCATGTTTCATTCATATTGATCCGAATTGGTTGATAATGTCCTTTACACTTCATGTTTCATTCATATTGATCTGAATTGGTTGATTATGTCCTTTTTTTTTTTCTTTAAAGTGCTTGTTTATTTTCTGGTGCTCACTTTTAAAGATGCACCTTAAAGTCGAAGATCCCTTAAAAGAAAAGATTCTTAACTGGATTGCTGTTCTGTATATGTATACATGTTATGAAATTGTCTCATTATTGACTTCTTTCCTGTTGATATTATGGTATGGTTAGATACTAATAATAAGTTATGCTAGGAAGGATTCTGGGTTGTTTTATCTTATTATGGTATGGTTAGATACTAATAATCAGTTATGCTAGGAAGGATTCTGGGTGGTTTTAACACTCATTTCTGCAACATGCTTTATCTCCTTTCATAGGAGTCAATAGCACTTTTAAAGTTTCTTTTTTTTCACTGTCTACTTCCCCTTCTCCTTCCTCCAGTTTTACTGTCCTTTTACTCCTTGCATCTTGTTCCACTGTCCATATTATTTGTATCTCTGTTCTTGCTTAACTGGAGACCATTCTGCTGCATTTTTGTTTCACTTGTTTCCAAAGACTTTGTTCCTCTACTGGTGTTTGGGCAACTCTTCAGGGCAACTAATATTTTTTCTGCTCTTTATATCTGATATAGCAAGGCTTTGTCCTCCTTGTTTCCTGGTTTGGCTCTTTTTAAGGCCAGCAGACTGCTTGAAGCAGATAAGCCAAGATATTTGTAGAAAGAGCTGAGAGCTTTGAGTGCTGAGAGACAGCCAGCTGTCCTCAAACCATCAGGAATTCTTCTGTAGGCCAAGAGCAGTAAATGGAGCTCAGTTGGTGGAATACTGTCTTCCAGATGAATTATATTTTGAATTGTAAAATGAGGAGATACAACTTTATATGTTCAGAAATGTGGTATTAAATATAACAGGAGGAAGTCTGTGCTACATGGTACTGAAATCTGGGAGAGAGTTTTGATAAGTAGGAGATGGAAGTAACACTTCCAGCTGAAAAATTCTCAAGCTCTTGCATTTAAATCTTTTATATATATCCACCAAAACCTCATAAAACACTTTGAATAGACTACAAAACACTGGGAAATCATTCCCAAGAGACTTTCTTCCAACTTGACTGGTTTTAGTGAAGAATACACATAATTCCTCACTTGGCTTTATTTTTTCTTCTTTTTTTCCTCCCCAAATAACTGTGAGGTGTTTTAACCTTTTACAGTCTCTGATATCTTCAGGTGTAAGAAAGACTGAAAGTGAATGTTAATTAAAAATCACAATATACAACTGAAGGGGTTTTGGTGTATTTTTAGTTAGTACACCATAACAAATGTGTTGAGGTAAAAGTGAGTTCTGTTACTGTCCTTAGCCTTGTTTTGTCTCTTTTCATTTTTTTAAAAAAAATAAATCTGAGTTGATAATTGTGATTTTTAAAAAAAATTAATTTAAAAAATGTAAGGGAAAAGGCAGTTCTGACATAGGCAGAAGTAATTATTTAACACTTTCACAGCTCTCCTTCTGATCTGGTAGTGTTGGTTAAGTCTGACCTCTATCTATGAAAGAAATATATTTTGGTTTAAATTTAACATAAATGCCTCACCATAAAACATTTGAAACAGCAATGTAAACCCATCACTTCATTCCCATACTTTTACTTTCAAAAGAAATGCAGTGGCAGATTTAAGACATTAAAAACACTAAGAATTCTTTTGAAATTGCCATAAAATAATATAGAGGAAGACTTCCAAAATATAAACAGCTACAAAAGATTTAAATAGTCCTAAAACTACACCAGACTGTGAGTGCAAACATGGTGCTCCCATCTATTTAGAGTCTGGAGAAGGAGCAAAGGTTCTGTGCAGCATCTTAGTGGCAAACGTGTGTGTTTGGGCTGTGGAAAATGAAAGCTGTCCTTAGTCATGGGATATATGGGCTCCCCTGGTCAAGTGAAGGGTAGTTGGTTTTCATCTGATGGAAAGTGAGCTGGAATGTGAGGGCTGTGAGGGATGTCTTGTGCAGCTTACTGCTTATAAACAGTGTGGTCAGCAGGACCAGGAGGTGATTCTGCCCCTGCACTCGGTGCTGGTGAGGCCACACCTTGAATCCTGTGCTCAGCTCTGGGCCCTCAGCTCAGGAGGGACATTGAGGGGCTGGAGCAGGTCCAGAGCAGAGCAACGAGGCTGGGGAAGGGACTGGAGCACAAGTGGCATGAGGAGAGGCTGAGGGAGCTGGGGGTGTTCAGCCTGGAGAAGAGGAGGCTCAGGGGAGACCTTAGCACCCTCTGCAACTCCCTGACAGGAGGTTGGAGTCAGGTGGGGGTTGGTCTCTGCTCCCAGGCAACCAGCAGCAGGACAAGAGGGCACAGACTCAAGCTCTGCCAGGGGAGGGTTAGGTTGGATGTTAGGAAGAGATTTTTTCCAGAGAGAGTGCTCAGGCATTGGAATGTGCTGCCCAGGGAGGTGGTGGATTCCCCATCCCTGGAGGTTTTCAAGCTGAGACTGGATGTGGCACTTAGTGCCATGGTCTAGTGACCACGGTAGGGTTGGACTCAATGATCTTTGAGGTCTTTCCCAACCTGGTTGATTCTATGATTCTGTTGTTTCTGTTCCTCCAATGTGTATTTGATATATAATGTAACCTTATCTCTGCTCCTCTTCTGTGGAATTCAGTGGGATATTCTCTGGTGGGATGCCCTAGTAGTTAGGGCACTGATGTGGAAGAGAGGGATTGAACTCTGCTGTGCCCTCCCTGTGATAGCCAAATAGGCTGCCTAAACTCAAGACAGGCCTTGGATGATATTGTTCAAACTATATGACTCCATATCATAGACCAGTCAGATGCAACTGTGGCCCTGGGACAGCCTAGCAGGTTGCATGGATACCTCATCCACCCAAACACACATGCTGACAGTCTTTATTTCTTCCATCTACCCACATTAGTGTTAGACATGGCCTAATTTGTTAAGCTGAACTTCCAAAAATAAGAAGAGTATGGTTGTGAAATGAATCCCTCCTGAGATCTAAGGTGCAGCTGTCTAGGATGGACAGCAAAGCTGAACTGAACTCCCATTGCCTCCAGCCTTTGAGAGGTGTGGTTGTTTTCTGGTGTATTATTTCTCTAATTAATACCCTAATTTAAAACCAGGAAAAAGTAGGTTTTAAAGCTAAGTAAATAATTCCAAGTGATGTGGTTGTTTTCCATCAGTTCCCTATATGGAACTTGAGTTAGCAAGGCCATTCAAGTCCTGCCCACTTTGTGTAAGAATAAAATGTGCCTGTATGAACAGAATAATTTAGATAGCATTTAATAAAGGTAGTAATCAAGCTTATTGTGCTGATGACAAAAACAGGCCATACTGTCACTGAGTATTTTAATCATCTATCTTACTGTTCACAGCCTGTTCTGATAAATGCAATTTCTTGAGGGGTCAACTCTCTAGCCTAGAATAAATCAAGATTTATTTGTGCTTAGTTCCAGCCTGACTGTCCTTTTTAACATAGGCAGAATTTTGTCAGTTTGGTTTCAGTGGAAGCTGTGTTAGGCTTCTCCTTGTGTTTACAATTATGCAGATGGAGCTCTGAAGTGAGTGCTTGTGGGTAAAGCTGGCAGGACATTTACAGCACTCTTCTAGGCCCTGCATATGCTCTCCTGCCACAAGTAATATGTCTGAGCATTTGCAACTGCTCATGTTTACTCTCCAGAAATCATATTGTTCAGAAATACAGCTGCAAACACTTAAAATGGTAGAGTTTGCCCTCAATATTTAGGTCACATCACAAGACCTCAGATGTTGCCGTGTCTGTGCCAGAGATAGCAGCATAACATGACTTTCAGCTTCTGACCTGACTCCCACTGTTATACCTGTTCTCATGGTTTATCTG
>NW_008687452.1:83048-101854 GCF_000695815.1 Acanthisitta chloris | reverse complement strand
GGAATGCCAGATCTAGGTCAATGCATTCTCTGAAAAATGTGTGGTTTTTGCTAGGGGATGGGAGCAGAATTCTTTTTGAAACATGTTCAAGACTTACTAAGGATATTGAAATTTCCATCAGAAATTGCTGTATTTTATTCATAAAGCAGAAACTCTTAAAATAAACTGGTATAGCCAGGTATCCTGTATTGTATGTAAAGTGGTATAGCCAGGTATCCTGTATTGTATGGGAAGAAAACTTAATGTAATTCTACTGCATCTCTAGCCATGCTATAGATGAATTATATTGATAGAAATGGAAACCAAGCAAAGAAAATCTCATGAGACCCCACCTGGATTACTGCACACAGTTCTGGTGTCCTCAGCGTAAGAAGGACATGGAACTGCTGGAACAAGTCCAGAGGAGGACACAAGGTTGAGAGGACTGGAGCATCTCCCTGTGAGGACAGGCTGAGGGAGTTGGGGCTGTTGAGCCTGGAGAAGAGAAGGTTGTGTGGAGACCTCAGAGCAACTTTTCAGTATCTGAAGGGCCTACAAGGAGCTGGAGAGGGATCTGTGTTAGGAACTGCAGTGATAGGACAAGGGGTAATGGGTTCAGATTGAAGGAGGGAAAGTCTAGGTTTGATGTGAGAAAAAGCTTTTTCCCTGTTATGGTGGTGAGACCCTGTCCCAGGTTGCCCAGGGAGGCTGTGGCTGCCCCAACCCTGGCAGTGTTCAAGGCCAGGCTGGATGAGCCTTGAGCAACCTGATCTAGTGAGGAGATGTCCCAGCCCAGGGCAGGGGTTGGGGCTGGATGATCTCTAAGGTCCATTCCACCCCCTAAATTCTATGATTCTATGAAAATTCCTGACTTTTTTTATATGGTAGTATGCAGAACAAAGTTGGGGGTTTTGTTGTTTTTTTTCTTCTCCATGCCATGTAGTATTTTGCTTAATGCACCTTACGTTGATGCTATGTTGGTTTGTACCAGATTTCATTAGTAAGATGCCATTTACTCAACATTTGTACTTTATATTTGCATTTATAAACTGAATAATGGAATATTTTGATTAAAAGTAAACCTAAAACCTCTATCTTATAACTATGCAATAGGCCTTGTGAAAAAAATCTTTCTTTCTGAAAGGGTTCCTTCATTTATTTTTTAATGCACCTAGTCTGATTATTGCATTTCTATTTTTAATCTCTCAGTAGATTAAAGCATAAAGATCCTTTTGTATATCTGGTGCTTTAAAGATAGAATCATAGAATCACCAAGGTTGGAGGAGACCTGTAAGATCATTGAGTCCAACCATCAACCTGTCACCGCTATAACTCCTAAACCCTAAACCATATCCTGAGATCTTGTGTTGTGTAAATTTATTACTTGTGGAAATGTTTTGTAGAGCACTAAATAGCCATTTAGATTTTATATCACCTTCAATTAGGCACTGCTATAAAGTAGTGCTCTCTTTGTAAGTAGCATACAAAAAAGAAATAATTCCTGTCAGTTTTTAAGAGAAAAAATATCAGGAGACCCAACAAACTGGTTGGTGTGAGTCTGTCAAAACTCCTAGTTTCAGATCTGATATTCCTGCTTTTTCCCTAGTTTGACATGCCTTGATAGTAGGAGCTGAACTCTGATGGTCTCTTGTTAAAGGTGTCAGCATCACAGTCATAAGGGATGTAAGGATGAGCATTTCCTCTGCAAATGTCTTGTGGGTTTCAAAATGATACCTTATTTCTCTTTAGAAAATTCTGACCTTTACCTGTAAATACATTTATGTATAAAGTGAAGTTGTTATTCTGGTGGGTTTGGTTTTGATACCTAAACAAGACTTTGGGAGGCATATGCCATACATATGATTTCTTTACAAGTAGGTTTGATTAGTTGAATTAGGTTTTTCATGATTGTTTCTTTATTCCTCCTTCTAATTTCTGAGTTGTTGAAGCAGACAGGGCAGAGTCTTGTTGACTTTCTGAGTGCTGGAGCTACTATAACAGATGTTGTTAGTCTTGTGCTTGCTTGAGGAAGAGGGAGATGACAGCTTTGACTGCACAATGCTTTCAGCAATCATTTTTTAATTACACAGAGCTTGCTGTAAGCTCAAAGACAGTTTTTAGACTGAATGCAGGTTTCCTGTCAAGTAAAGGTTTTAGGTCCACCTTAGGTGCATATATTTTTAGCAGACTTTATTCACAAGCTACATTATCTTCTTCACTCTGACTGACAAATGACCTGAACTAAATTCATTCCATGATATATTTCCAGCAGTTAATTGTTGTTAAGAATATAGATATGAGAATGGTGCTGTAACAGAACAGCTAATTAAGGGCTTCTAGAACTTCAGGCAGACTAGTCTGAGTTACTCTGTTATTCTCAGTTGACAAAAATGATGTAAGACATGACAGCAAAGTTGCCAGTCCAAAGTGTATTGAAGTCAATGGAGGGATTCCCATTGAATTCATTCTGAACTGGGGCCACAATAAATGCTGTCATAAACTTGGACCCACTGACCTACTGCAGCTTGGAAAATAATGCCTGCTTTTCTAAGCTGTAAAGCTAACAATTCTCTCCTATCTAATTCTCACTTTCTGACTGTTCATCATGATTTCTACTTTTTCAATTTCTTCCCTCACATAATATGCAATTACATTAATTATATTCATCTTCTATAATGATAGTATCTTTTTTATTTTTGTTTTTGTCTACAGAGAATTGGGAAAGTATTCCCTTTTTATATTTTTTTTTCAGTTATACCATTTTAAATTTGATATCTTGGGAAAATCGAGTAGAGAAGAAGTGGCATACCTTGCTGAGATTTCTTTAAGACTATTTTATAAACACAGAGGGAACAAAGGGAATTTCTTAAAAACTGTAAGGAAATATGAAAGGAGTTCTAGTTGTAAACCTATTATGGACAACACCCCCAGCTCCCTCAGCCTCTCCTCATGGCACTTGTGCTTAAGTCTCTTCACCAGCCTCGTTGCTCTTCTCTGGACAAGTTCCTGTCAACAAAGAGCTTTAAATGTGAAATTGAGAAGGTGATACTCAAGTCTCAGGCACTCAAACACAGTGCTAGCAAATTTGGGAAAATTTGATGCAGGCAATTTTTATTTTTTTATCTTTACCTATTAAAATTACAGTGAATTGAAGCAATGGAAAATCTTGTTGGAATGCTATCTGGTTTCTCATCCATAATGAACCAAAAAACTCACCAATCTTTAATCATAGTGAACTTAAATCCTTTGTAAAGTTTAACTAATGCTTCTGCTAATATTATTAAACTATTTAAGTCACAACCTTTGACTCTTGCTGTGCAAATCAACTTTTGCTTTAGTAATGGGTGTTAGTAATTAAATTTAGTCTTAGAGATCACTGTATGAGTCAAGGTGTGATTTTCCTTCTTTTTGCTGTGGAAGGCTTTGGTCCCAGTCTCTGCTCCAGCTTTTCTTTACTGTTTCTTAACCAGATAACAATTGCCAAAGAGACTCAGACTAAAGGAATTGTCACATAACTTTTTCTCCAAGAATGGATACCAATATGTAGAAAATGATTTTTTTTTTCTTTACCTGTTATTTACTGCCAGATTCTCTCTGTCAGAGCTTTTAGGACTTCCTTAGCCAAAAATGCATGCTGGCCCAGCCTACTTAATAGCCAGCAATGGGCCAGTTCTCTAGGAATTTTACAGTCCTTTTTGGAACACAGTTTTACTATTTGCTTTTGCTGCTTCCTGTGATCACTTTCACAGTATGCACCATATGGACAAAAAGTTGCATGATTTGTTGCTAAACTAACTCGCTGCTAATTTAACTGAGTGGTTCCTTACTGTGGGAAAGAGATATGGCTGAAAATTGTGTCCTGCATTAGTATAACCTGTGTGAAGAGAACTGCAATTCTTGTAGTGTCCCAGAGCTGGATGTGTTGGGTGCAACGGGCAGAGGCTCAGCCATCCTCTCTTTTCCCTCTCTTATGGGTACAAGATGCTCAAATAGTGTGACCCATCATAGGTTTTTCTCCAGAATTGAAGTAGTGGAGAAATTTGAAAGCATTTTGAGGTAATGTAGCTGCGTCAGTATCAGTGTATTTATGTGTCAGTGTCAAGCATGGATCAGTTTGTCAGCTGTTAGAAGTCAGTGTAAGCTTTCTAGACAGTTTTGGAGCATCTCTGGAGCATCTCCCCTATGAAGACAGGTGAGGAAGTTGGGGATATTCAGCCTGGAGGAGAGAAGGTTGTGTGGAGAACTCATAGTTCAGTATCTGAATGACCTACAGGGAAGCTGGAGAGAGACTCTTGGTTAGGAGCTGCAGTGACAGGACAAGGGACAATGACTACAAATTGGGAGAGGGGAAATTTAGATTAGATATTAGGAAAAGAGTTTTTTCCCTGTTCTGGTGGTGAGACACTGTCCCAGGGTGCCCAGGGAGGCTGTGGCTGCCCCAACCCTGGCAGTGTTCACAGCCAGGTTGGATGAGCCTTGAGCAACCTGCTCTGGTGGGAGGTGTCCCTGCCCAGGGCAGGGCTTGGGGCTGGATGATCTGTAAGGTCCATTCCAACCCCTAAAATTCTATGATTCTATGATATGATGTTGATTTTCACAGTCCCTAAGGCTGGTGCTGGCATGATCAGCAGAAAGAGGTGATCCTGGTGTCACCTGCAGGACTGGGAGCTCCGATTTTGTCTGCCCATCAGACTCTCATTATTTTGAAGTTTCTTTATAAGAAACTGTGACATGAGTTTCAACCTGTAACAAGATATACACAGCTTTCATTTTTCTATTAGTATTTCCAGCTTTCAAATTAGAGTTTTCCAAGGTCTGTGTTGTTGGCAATGCAAGAGGGGTCACTCTGTTCCACATTTAACATATGTGTGTTTTATTTCTAATAAATGTTTTGCCAAAAAACGTGTTTGAAAACTCTGGTCTTGTAACTGCAAAGGTCTTGGTAATGCTTTTTCCTTTCCTGAATTTAATTTAAAGCTGCTATGCTAGTCCAGTGGATGGTCATTATTTCTGTGGGAATGCTTCTTTATATTTATCCTTTTTTTTCCCTCTCATTCATTCCAACTACTCACTAGTAGCAGATGCAGCTTCATTGAATTTCTTTTACACGTATTTTGCTACTTTCCCAAGTAGAAAGTTTTATACATTATCCAAATCTGTTTTGTGCCTTTCATTCTATTAGGATTATCAAGGATTTGCATAATATTTTAGAAAGTATCTTGATTGTTGTACTTTTATCCAAATTATGGCTTGACTTGTACTCTTTTCCATGCCTCCAGTAAATGTCTCATGTATCATCAAGTATGCTTGATTAAGTAAGGGTCAGTAATACATAAACAGTCATATTTTTCAGGTGTTTAAAAGGATCATGGGAACATATGGGTAGATAAACACATTTTGTTTCTTTCCAGAATCAGAATTACAGATTTTTCAGAGTGAAAGATGCCATTTGATTGAAACATAATTTGGAGAACTCATATACACAAGAAAAGCCATCTCTACCAAAAGAAAATAAGATAATCATGAGATAATTATACTAACGTTTTCTACATCTCCATTTGATTGAAACATAATTTGGAGAATTCATATACACAAGAAAAGCCATCTCTGCCAAAAAAAATAAGATAATAATGAGATAATTATATTAACATTTTCTACATCTTGGACAATTTAATGTAGAGCAGTTTGCTCATAATGGAAGAGCTTTTGGAAATACTCTATAATTTTGCATCTTCCAGAGACAGAACATTGCAGGATAGGTTACCTGTAGTCTAGAAATTCCTACTTTCCATAGTAGAACATACTGTCCTACCAGGCACTGAAGAGATGGGGAATCTTATAGGCAATAGCAGAAAATAATGAGTACAATAAGCCAATAAATGCTCATTTTAAGAGTAAAATAGTTTTGTTCTGGAAATAGTGTTTATGCATGGTTTCTTCTGCTGTTTGCGAGCATAAAGTTAAACATGAGGGAGATACAAATAATACATGGTACTAGCTAGAAAATATGGGAAATATTTTGAGAAATGTTGTTTGTGTCTTAAGTGAAAATGCTTACACCTAGTTATCTGTTGCCTCAGGCAACATCCTTAATGGATTTTCTTTTTTTTTGTAGGGCTGCATGGAAAAGCACCTAGTTATCTGTTGCCTCAGGCAACTTCCTTAATGGATTTTCTTTTTTTTGTAGGGCTGCATGGAAAAATATTCAGCTGTTTAATGTAATCTAAAATAAAAATAGACACCTGATGATTAATGACAGCTACAAGAAAAATTTTCTAGGGATTGTGAAGCCATGTTCTTCTTACAGTTAAATCCATTGGAGGTGGTGGATTCACCATCCCTGGAGGTTTTCAAAATGAGACTGGATGTGGCACTTAGTGCCATGGTCTAGTGACCACGGTAGGGTTGGACTTGATGATCTTGGAGGTCTTTTCCAACCAGGTTGATTCTATGATTCTATGATTGGATATTATCAAAGAATGGGAGGTTTGCTTAAATTGCCACAACTGGGATAAAATAGAATATTTATACAGGGTTTTATTAATGACATCATTTAAGCTCATCATGACAACAGAAGCAAATTGATGCTTTCGGGTGTTCTGTGGAGTCCCAGCTGTGCTGGTGCAGCTGAGGGATACAGAATCCAGGGATTTATCTGCATACTGAGTATGAGCTTCACTCTGTGATGAAGCTGTGAGACAGACAAACAGACATCCTGGTGTGTGGGATGTAGTGGTCTAGGCATTAGCACCAAGAGCCATTAGAGTTGTATGAGGGCTACTGCAGCATGCAGGACATGGTTTTTAGAGCAGAGTGACCTCTGTTTGAAAGGGTAGATCAGCTATCCCACAGCACCTTCAGAGACACCAGAGATGATTTCAATTAGCTGCATGGCATTCAAGTGTCACTGGAGGTACCCTGAGAAACCTCCCCAGGTCTGTAAGAAGAGCTTGGAAAGCAGAGAGGCTTCGAGGTACACATAGGTGGCACAGGGTGGAAGATAAAACAAGCCAAGGAGGCTGAATAAAGGGTAAGGACAGTAGTGACTCAATAAATAAAAAAAGTCCTGGTTAGCTGCCAGACTGATACATGACCATGTTAGTTTTTAGGCACAAAATCAGAAGTGTGTGGTAAAAATCAGTTGAGAATCTTTAGAACAGATATGATTTTAAACCAAGGAATTAGATTTGCTAGGCTTTAAATTTCAAGTGATCTTGCTGATTAAGACTAAAATAATGAATAATATTACAGGGAAGACTCCCATTTAATGGAAAAATTCAGAGAAAGGATGAAAGCATTTGAATGAAGTGAAGGTAATTGACAAAGTCAGATTGATGCTGAAGGAACTAAGGCAGTGGTAAGGCTTGTTAGAAACTTTGTGCTTGAATATGAAGCAGTGAATAAACCTTACATGACATTTGTTGCAAAAGTAAAAGCAGAACAAATTAACTCATTCAGAAGTGTAAGATGCTTCAACTCATGTAAGGACAGAAATCACTAAAGCACAGTAGATGATTTGATTTTTAGCTATTCTAGCTACAAATGTAATGTTATGTTTTTATTGGTATTAGAACTGAATATATGATAAATACAAACCATTCAACATAAGTTTTTTGGAAAGAAAAATAGAAAATTTAGTTAGAACCCCTTATTTTGTTTCATATGAACAAAATGTTGCTTGATTGCTTTGCAAAGGACATCCCCAAAGGCAATTTTTTTTCCTTAGGCCAATGAATCATGAATTATTCCATAGCATTGATTCTGGTACTCCCAGTGGGTGGCAGTTTTCCCATTTGTAGCTGTTCCAAACATTGTTTTTCCCTTAGTGGCAGAAAAATTGCTTGATGAGTGTGTTTCTTATTAAGTTTTGATTAAACACAGACTTTTGTGATAATTTTAGTTGCAATATACTCTTAAAAAATTACACTTTTGTATTACAAGTGGAGTAAAACTAGGTGCTGTGCCTCCTACTTTAAAGCAACAATACAAGTTTTTGATACTTAATGAAAGGTTTATTTGACAGTTTAGTTAGTGTTATGTCATCCTATTCCTGTTAAAAGTGCCTTGTTACTCATGGTGGACTAAAACATGCTCAGATTCTGAGGATTTGTACTGCACATGGAATCTCTGATTAGGAACAAGACACATTTCCAAGCTTGGTTTGACATTTGACCTAGAACTTAGGGAAGAAACTCATGATATCTAAACTAGTTTTTAACCTTATCTGCTGAGAAAGTGCAAGTAATTCTAACTGGCATAACTAGAGATTGTCCATGGAAAAGGAAGTAATAGTTTGGCATAGGTAATGGAAGGAAACCAAATTTAGTGTTTTAGGCATCCTGAAGATGATCCTACAGGGAAGCTGGAGAGGAACTCTGTTGAGAACTGTAGTGATAGAGTAGTAATAGCCTTTGTAAGTACTGAACCATGGAAGCTATACAGAAAAATAACTCTCATGGGAAAAAATCATTCTTTATGACCAAATTAGCCACTTCATTCTCTTCCCTTTGTGCCAATTGACATGTGGAGAGTAACCAAAAATCTCCACCCCATGTACTCTGGGAATCACTCACATTAGCATAAGTGATAAATTCATTCATAGCTGACTGAATGCCAATGAGCCATAAGAGAATTTTAAGGGTCTGGACCAGATCCCAGTGAAATAAGTGTCTGAGTTTCATATACTTCAGTAGTGCAGAGTCAGTCAGAAGGATTAAAAAGAAGGGGGAAAAAGGAAATATGACATAGTTTTACAGTTTTTCTTTGAGTTTTTTCTTTCTTTGCCACTGATATAAAGTTAAATGTCTTGTATCAGCAATCATTTTAGGCAAGAAAGATCAACACAGCTCAGCAGGACACTGTGTTTCTTCATTAGGAATGCTTGTATAATGGTAAATCATTTGCTGTGCTGGATATGTATGTAGAACTGTCTTCCCTCAGCTCTCCAAATTGCATAGAAACGTAACCATGGAAAGCTTTGGTACATCCTTTCAGGACAAGAAAGTTGCTGCACAGTGAGAAGTTTTTTCAGCATATATGAAATTCTGGACAGGTCTAGATGTTCCTAAATGTGGTGATAAATATGCCCTGTCTCCCATCTGTTTATCTGTGCAAGAGATCTTAGATGGTTTAGGGTAAAAGTTAAGCAGGAAGAGTTATGTTACAGATGTAAGTAGAAGTCTCAGAATGAGGCATTATATTCCAGTTCTTTTTATTGCATTGTTTGATCTCTTCTTTTAAAAATAGCTATATTGGAATTGTGATGACCTGTAAAATGGTCAGGATGTCATTGTTAACTCATGTGCCATTGACCAGTGAGCCATTTCTGCTTAGTGGGCTCATTATTAACTAGAAGTGGGTGTAAACTGCTAAACAATGGAACTATCTTTTGCACAGATGTATAATCCAACAGATGTGATCCATATGGAAACTATCAGGTTATTCCTGCTTGCTACATTAATTATACTTTTTCCCATAGAATGCATTTGTTTTGGTGGTGTCTAGAGCAGTCCTCTTGTTTTCACTGCAATGTCTTCTCTTCAATATTAGATTAAAATGTAAAGTCTGTAAGCCAAATTCTTGTTGCAGATTAGTGGTGGTATGTGTAAGAACAGTGTCTGTCCAACAAATTTGAATAGTTTTACTTGAGAGAAAAAATAGGCTACCTAGAAAGTAAACTACAGTTTTAAGCATATACAGAGTTTTGCTTTAAAGCTGATCATGTTCTATTAAATGATTCTCGTAGGAAAAGTGTGAGAAATCCTATAAAGCTGAATGAGCAATGATGCTGAGGAAATGGCAGATATAATCAAGTGTTTGTGGTGGTGGAAGCTAGTGTACATCAAATACTACTCTATCTACCATAGAATCATAGGATGTTAAGGGCTTGGAGTGCACCTTACAGATCATCTGGTCTGAATGTCCCCTGCCATAGGCAGATACACCTCCCACCAGAGCAGGTTGCTCAAGGCTCATCCAACCTGGCTGTGAACACTGCCAGGGTTGGGGCAGCCACAGCCTCCCTGGGCAACCTGGGACAGGGTCTCACCACCCTCATAGCAAAGAATTTCTTCCGAATATCTAATCTAAATTTCCCCTCTTGCAATTTATACCCATTACTGCTTATCCTGTCGCTGCAGTTCCTAACAAAGAGCTCCTCTCCAGCTTCCCTGTAGGGCCCTTCTGATGCACATCCAGGTTCCTTAGATGGTCATGAACCTGGTCCTCTCTTACAGTGGGCTTAGGGTATTCATTCTCCCAGTCCCTGCATTTGCCTTTCTTGACTTGGGCAGCATGGCAAGAGCATTTGCTGTTGAAGACTGAGGCATAGAAATCACTGAGAACCTCGGTCTTCCCTCTATCCAGGGCAGCCAGGTCTCCTGTCTCCTTCCAGAGAGACATTATCCCTCATCTTCCTTTCACTTACAATATATCTATAGAAGCCCTTCCTGTTATCCTCAATATCCCTTGCCAGATTCAGTTCTCTCTGGGCCTTGGCTTCCCTAACCTTGTCCCTAGCTTCCCTATCATCTCTTTACTGTATTTCAGATAAGATAATATGCTTCATCATCCTGATGGTTCTATTGACCAGGGCTTTTGCTTTAAATTATGTAGGAAAATTTATGGAAATTGAAAAGTTGTTTCTTTCCCTGTGTCAGTCAGGGTGTTTGGGCAGGCAGGAGCACATGAGCCTGTCCAGCAGCAGAAATGAAAGGACTGGGGAACCAATCAACATTAGAGTTTCTCTCTATCCCCAGATGAAATATTTTGCCTGTTTCCAGATGAAGTTCTATTCTCTTATGGGTTTTTGGTGGTTGGTTGTTTTGGTTTTTTTTGTTTGGCTTGGTTTGGGGTTTTTTTTGTTTGTTTGGTTTGTTTTTTATTTTCTATTTCCTGCCCACATTTTGAACCCAAATCACATGGCAAATACTACATTTATAAGGACATAAATGTTTTCTGCTGAAACTATTCCAGAAATCTAAAAGGTTTTCTTTTTCCTTCTCAGGGAATTCCTGGTATCCCTGGAAATCAAGGAGCAAAAGGACAAAAGGTATTATTAATTGTTCAAAACATAGATAAAACCTGCACATACATATTCATCCATTCCAAAGTAAGGGTTTGATCTGTGCTCAGAGTTTTCATAGTGGGGATTTTTGATATCAAATCATGCTGCAGAATAATGGAAACATGTTCCAAATTCTTTGTGGCATGTTTGAAAATCTCTCATTAGGTTTTAGTTCAACTATTCCAGAACAAATGAATAATTTAAAAGCAATAACTAATTTCATAATACTTTGCGAAAAAATCTTAGCTAACTAAATCTGCAGAATTACAGAATATCTAACACATTTGTTAAATGTGCATACATTCATCACAGAATTCTTCTCTTTATGCAAAAAACATAGGGTGAAATTGGACCAGCAGGGCAACCAGGAGCAAAAGGGTCACCAGGGGATACTGTAAGTTTGCAAAATGATGTTATTGTTACCAACTAATTCTGTTGTCATTCTCTACTTCTCATAACCAAACAAGCAATGGCAAAAAACAGGAGCAGCTTAGCATTTTCAGGCTGGAAAATATGAGCAGATTAAGTCTAAATTCCAATTTTCCCCCAAGATATTATATACCCATGTCCTGGTCCGATAAGACTCAGGAGTGTTCGATTTATTCCTCCAATGAGAATTAAGACACAAACGAGTTCAAAATACCATTAGGGAGTGAGACTTTATTATTGGTTACTCAGGGGGGAGAGGGAGGGAACAATAGGAAAGTTAGAAACAGAAAAGGGAGGAATAAAGCAAGACTGGGGATGATGCAGCAGAAATAGTCACCACCATAGGTCCAAGCAGAATTCCAATGATCCATAGTCACGTAGAAATAGGGATAGTCACCACCACAGGTCCAGCAGCATTCTGATGATCCATAGCTGTCTTTTCTTCGGTGGTGTGTGCCATGCTCTGGATGTTGTTCCTCTTTATAGTGCTCTGTCAGGCACTGACTGCTCAGTTTCTCTGGACTTGACCATTTCCCAACCTCTGACCTCCATCGTGGACAGTGGTGGACAGTGGTGCCTCGTGGTCTATGCAGCTGGAGGGATGTCCATCATTATCTGGCAGATGGCTGAGCAGCCAGAGGGTGTAGGTGCTGGACAGTGGTGGTTGTTACCTCAGAATGTCAGTCGTTATCTGTTAGCTGGAGGATTTGGGTGGTGGGCAATGGTGCCTCGTTATCTCAGCATCTGGAGACACCCTGTGAATCAACAAGCCTTGAGACAAACAGTCCAGGGTTTGCTGTCTTCAGTCTCCTTCACCAAGTCATCAAAGCCAGGCAGTGTTGAAACGAACATTTCTTAAAGGTTCCTTACCACCCACTGTTTTGAGTGAGGAAAACTGAAAATAATGATTTCTTTTTAGACAGTCCAGTTTGCCACATCTTTTTTTACTGTCTGTGTAGGGTGATTTCTGTGTTCTTTATAGACCTACAGAAATCACAGTAGTAATACTTATTCTGAAATTTGGTGCATTATATATTAACTTTTTAAAAATGCAAATTTTAAGGGCAAAAGGGGCAACTGCTTAAAACTAATACCTCTCCTGAACTGAAATCCATACTTATATCTGCAAGGTCAAATACAGAATGGTCAGCAGCTCTCTAAAAGGGGCTTAATGTTCATTCCTCAGTCATCACTACTGTCAATTACTCTCAGTATCTATCTTTTATTGCATGGCAGGAATAATCTTTGCAGGGAGCATTCTTTTCTGCTTTCAGTGACTCCACGGGTGTCTACTCAAGCAGTTGTGATGGTTTGTGCCTCATTTTGGTGGGTGACAGGAACCTTGAAGAAAGAGAATGCCAAGGATCTCAGTGTAGAGCTTTTGATCCTCTGTCATTCTTGATGAATCTCTCTAACATCCAGCTAAATTTACCATCTTCTAGAGCATATAAGGGCAGAGCTGATATCTAAATGACTTGAGGTTTGCATCCCACTACGTTATTCTCCATTGTGAAGAGAATCCCAAATGACTTGAGGTTTGCATCCCACTACATTATTCTCCATTATGAAGAGAATCCTTGTTTGGATAGAGGTTAGCAATGTGTATGTCTGACCATCTTGGTATGTGCAGTCTTGCATAACTACATGTCAAATTCGTTATCTGAGTATCAAAGTAACCACTAGCCTAACTATAATTTCTAGACTGCTGCTGTTCATATCCTGTTCCTCAGGATATGGTTATTCTCTTCAGAGGTGAGAGAACAATGTTGTCTCACTTGTGCCTCTAACCATTTGTATTGCCTATTGCTGGAAAATTTTCTCCATTTCTTTCTGAGCAAAGTTGTACAAAATGCCAGAGGGAAAGCTATAATAAAGCCTCCTGGGATTCCACTGTTTACATATTTATTTAACTCACCTAGCATGTTTTCTTCAAATTTTATTTAGACAAATAACATCTGGTTCTTGAAACACTTGAAAATAGTTTATTCCTGTTTCCCGTCAAGTCATTTAATGTATCTTTTGACACCTGATATAACAAGTAGGAAATTGATGCATGGAATATTTGAATATGTTACATGGCATTAGGGAATTTGAACCAGCAAAGATAATGGGATTTTCCTTGTATGAGTCACATTGAGTATGTTTATTCCAGAAAAATACAGATGGAAAGCTTGTGGATGGTCTATTAATTCCTTGGGAAAATTTTTCAGTAACAAGTTCTTCTTCAGTAATAACTATCCCTATTACATTGCCAACACCAGCAATTTATTATATTACCTGCCATATAAATAGTGTCAGCCCTGGAAAATAGGGGAGTAATACAACATTTTATGTCCTTGAATTGGTTTTCCTTTTGATTCAGGACACATTGTTCTCTTAATTTTACATAGTTTTCAGATTATGTTCTCAAGCTTTTCCCAAATTGCATCTGAAAGTTTTCTTCTTGCAGCATTCTGATTTCATGGAGTTCTCTTCCTGTCATTTTTTGAAATGAAATAAGTTAAATATGGCCCAGTAATGAAAGTGCAAGAAAGGGAGCTAGGACAACTGGGTTTTATTTCTTCCTTTCCTGCAGATGTATGCCTGACCTTTAGTTATACTAAATATATTTACTGATTTGCTTTCTCTAGCTTATGTTTGCAGGTCAACATGGATATTTCTCTAGCTTATGTTTGCAGGTCAACATGTATATATGTATATATACATGTAGCTGATTTAAGCAACCCAACCAAACAAAATTGGTCTGTTCATATAATATTTCCACTTTTGTCTAAGATAAAATTAATGAGGGACATTTTTGATTAACATTTACCACCTTGGTAATCCAAGGGCTGATGTGAGTGTCAACTAGGAATGGTCTAGTGTGGATCTAGAGGGTAGACTCTTGGTTGAAAGAGAAACAGCTTGAAGCACAGGCCTGTGCTGAGGTGGCAATGTGAAAGGAGCCAGAAATCTCCCAGTCACATTTCTTGGCCCTTCCCACAATACCTCCCCAAACTTGTGCTTGTGTTTTTGCTACTGATTAATGTGTTAGTAACAAGAACAGAACAGAAATCTGTGGAGAAGAAAACAATAATTTCACCATGGTATGTGAAGAAGGTAGGTAGTCTTAGAATCATCAAGGTTGGAACTCTTAGATTAGATCATTGAGTCCAACCATTAACCTGGCACTGATGTAACCCCTAAACCCTAAACCAGATCCTCCAGCACCAGATCCAGATGCCTTTTAAACACTTCTAGGGAAGGTGACTCCACCACCTCCCTGGGCAATATTCCAGTGCCTCAACACCCTAACAGGGAAAACATTTCTCCTAACACCTAATCTGACTCTCCTCTGTCTCAGTTTATGACTATTCAAGGTAAGCAGGCCTGATATGCAAGTGAATTGAGACAGCAGTAATATAATAAAGGTTAGGTTCCAAAACCACACTAATATTTTCTTAGGCTTGTTGTAACAAAGCTGGTTGTGAATGCAGATGATAAACCAATGGTTAATGGGATTACATTCTCTCAGGTTATGAGTGGAAACAATCCTCAGAAACTTTACTCCAGTTGAAAAGGAATTGTTAATTCTATTCCAAAATTATGAAAGAAATGGGATAGGCTATAGTAAACCTTTATTTACCAAATAATAGACTATACTAGATTAACTGTCTCATCTTTGATAAAAAGGCTGTTTTTCTATCTAAGTAAGCAAAAGCAGATCTAATCTTCAAAGTTCAGAAAGTTGTTGCAAATTATTTGATGTATGATATTAGTTTAGAGAATTTGATGTTTGGTAAGTTTTTCATGTGCAATTGACAGAAGTCTGAGACTGAGGAACATCAAGGAACTATTTTGGATTATATGTAACTTCTGAAAGAGGTCTGAAATAACTCATGGGAGTTCCTAGGGAGGTGGTTGGCTTGATTTATATGAAAGCGAAGATTAAATAACAATAATAGCAGTGGGTTTTGAAAATATTATCAGTTGGAATAAGTGATAAAATTTAAACTTTGACAGGTTAGATTTCCAGGATTTAATTAACTGTTTGACTGTCTGTATTACTATGCTTTTATTTTATGCTGAGTCTTAAGTGCACTCTTATAGCACATTGTATGTCTGAGTATTTATGCAAGTCCAAATAAAACAATAGTAATATATTGTTTTTATTGACACATGCAGTTCTAGAGCTATATATAAGTGAGATGAAGTGGTGAACAAAACCCATATAGTAACACCAGATGTGGAAAATGCTATTAATGGGCATTCCTTCCTGGAAAGTATGATTGCAAAGGAAGATTGTTTCTCTAATGTATACTTGAGACTAGCTTTAAACAGAAATTAAGAAAGTCAGCCCTTTGATGATTCAATATCCTGTAGCTCTTATTTTATGTGTGGAATAAAGACAGCTAAACATGCCTTTATCCATTTGAGGAGTCCAGGGGACTGTTTTGGCAATACTCTGACTTGGTACATGTGCTGGAGTGTCATGATCTGAACTGGCAGAAGCTATTGGGTTCTTGAATGAACAGTTCAACCCTGAAGGTTCTGCAGAAGATGCAAAAGTGTGGCCCTCAAAAGTTAACTGCTCCTGATAAACCTCCACAAAGGAGTCAGGGCACAGCAACCTTTGAGGGGCACAGGGTCAGAAAGAAGAAAGAGAATTATGAAATGCTGCATATAGTTTTTCTGGTTTTGGGAATCCTAAATGGAAACCAAGAAACTTTTGGGTCACTTTGGATTGTACCAAAGGGTGTATTACAGACTGGGTTTTGAGTTGCAGAGTTTTTTTCTCTCAGGAGTATTCCATGACAGCACTGGTTGTTTGTTTCATTGTACATTAGAAGGTCTAGATAATCTTCTGTACTGTATCAGAACTATAGCCTGTATAGTAGTATGATGAAAGCCATTGTCTTTGCTGTTTATTTCACTAGAGAAATAGAATAATACTACTAATACCACATCGATGCCATTATTCCTTTATATAGTACAGCAATGTCTCTGCCTTTTTCATAAATAAACAGGGTTTGATGGGACCAGAAGGCTCATTTGGTCTACCTGGAGCTCCTGGGCCTAAGGTAAATGTTTATGTTAATTTGTTTGTGACATTGATAAATAGCTGCTTTACAGATGGCAAAACACCAGGATTTTGCAGCTTATTTTCTGGTGCATTGAGTATTGGTGAGGAGCTGTATGATCTTCCCTATATTATCTTCTGTGATTGTTAAGTCTCAGGAAAGGTTAATCTAAGTTGTGCCTGTTGTCTCATGAGGTTTGGAACAATTGCAGAAATGGTCATAAGACTTTGTTTCAGCTTCTCTGTCCTGGAAAATGTTCTGCAGTGCTGGGAGCCAGATAATTCTCCATATACATCAGAACTTTCTGCCCATGTTACATTTATTTATATTTTGATTGTGTTAAATAGCATTACATGCTGTCTTTTCCACCCAAGGAGCCAAATTGATTTCAGATGTAACATTATTGATTGCACTGCAGCTACAGCAAGAACTAATTTGACCCATGCTCTCAGAAGCTAAAATAGATACCGTAAATCTGGATTGGTTAGTGTAACCTTTTAATTTAACCCAAGATGAGTTTTGGCCAGCAAGCACTGAATTGTATGTCCTAGAGAAGATTTAGGAATATAGAATCCAGTTCCCAAACTTTGTAATTTACATTTAGCTCCATTTCCACCCACACATTATTTTATATCCAAAAGTACATACGCATTTATTTAAATTTGTATATTGAATGTAGGATTTTTTTAAAGTGGTCAGTGTTTGCTATGGTCAAGAAGATTGAATACTAAGAATTAATTAGAACCATAGAATCATGGAACCATCAAGGTTGGAGGAGACCTCTAAGATCACCAAGTCCAGTCATTAACCTCTCTCTGCTGGAACCCCTAAACCCTAACCCAGATCCTCCAGTGTCACATCCAGACACTTCTTAAACACCTCAATGGGCAATATTCCAGTGCCTGAACACCCTAACAGGGAAAACATTTTTCCTAACATCTAATCTGACTCTGCCCTGGCTCAGCTCAAGGCCATTCCCTCTCTCCTCTCCCTGCAGCCCTGGCAGGACACACATCCCACACCTCTCTCCAACCCTTTCAAGTGGTTATAGAGAGCCATGAGATCACCCCTGAGCCTCTTCTCAAGGCTAAACAAACTCAATTTGCTTCATTTATATTTGTGAAAAATACTTTAGTATATTTATCTCATTCCAAAACCAAACTGATTCTTAGACAATCATTCTTAACTAGCTCATTCTTACAGAAGAACATCATGAAGTAGTCAATAATTCCAGGATTTTAATGAAAATCCTCATGCTGAATATATGCCTAACTAAATAGGCTACAAGAAAAGCCTATAAAATAGGCTTTTATTTATTTATAAAATAAATAAAAGTTTTATTAAATGGAAATGTGAAGTCAGGACACACAAACATGGTATGACTGGACAGTTGGGGATGGGACAGGTAAGCAGAGGCTGACAGGTCATGTTTTGCCATCTCTTTCCTGAGAGAAAGTTGAAACTACAAGTTTCCTATGATCTCTTTCCTGAGAGAAAGTTGAAACTTCAAGTTTCCTGTAAGGGAGCAGAATTTTAGCCTTTCACTCCCTAGGTATGCCTGTTTTTACGAGTCAGTTTCTCAACAGTGTCTGCTTATGTTTGCTAGTCATGACACCACATGTGACAAAACATAATGATGGATCAGCCACAATCTTACATTATTCCACAGGGTGATAAAGGTGAACCAGGACTACAGGGGAAACCAGGATCATCAGGAGCCAAGGTAAATATGAGTCTGAAAGTATTCTAAATAAATTAGGGATTTGTTTGCTTTTCTGTGGTTTACTCATTTTTCTGTTATTCTCCTTGATTAGTCATAAGGCAGTTTGTTTCAAAATAGAACAGTATTTAACATCAAATTGCATCAGAATCCATTTGATTACTTATTCTTACTGATTATATACCAGATTTTAAGCAGTGTAAGTCAGATGTTCATTAAGTTGAAACCTGCAAAAATTGCCATTGCTACAGACTGTGTTATTTGTGTAACTTTGAAAAATCACTATCAGCTGCATTAAAAGGCAATTAATAAAAATAGATACTGGAAAACAGAGGTTAAGAATTGGGAATCCCTTAAGTGGCTTCTCTGGATTCAACATTCCTTTACAAATTCTCCAGATATTTCACTTATCTTCAGTTAGAAAATTTCAAAAAATCACAGCCAAAGCATATCTTATGGCCTTGGGAAAACATGCAATATATGTTTCTAGACACAGCACATCACTGACACAGCTCTTGTGTTACTCAGGGAGAACTAGGAGTACCAGGTGCTC
>NW_008687452.1:75160-83027 GCF_000695815.1 Acanthisitta chloris | reverse complement strand
TGGTACCCAGGGTATAAAGGTAAGTAATAAAACTTACTAAGTGCTTCTCTTGTAATTACTGTGTTAAATTAAAACACAGTCTACATGTCTGAGATAAATCATGTGACAATAGAGACTTTTCCTCTAATGTTTTACAGGGGGACAAAGGAAACCAAGGTGACAGTGGTATCCAGGTATATCAACTTTTTCTCTAATGAAATCTTCTGGCAATGCTCTTAATACAAGTCTTAGGTGTTAATTCAGCTGCTTTTGTTTTTAAGATGAAGTTCCACAGAAGGTTTGCTTGTGGAATAGCAGCAATATAGCAGAGTATACTCTCTCTTAAGGAAAACTGGCTGGTACACCAAATATAAATTTCCAGCTGTGTTTCTGGGGCCTGAGCAAGTTATTGGCATTTGGCACAGAGCTGTGTGGTCCTGGCAGTGGTTTGGGCTCAGGAATGTGAATTGTGCTGCTGCTACAGAAGAGGGAACATCACCCCTGGGGTGTCCAGGGATGGGTCCTGTCCCTGCCTGCCCCAGGCACTGTGGAATCACAGAAACACCTGCCTACCTATTATATTATAACAGGTGGGATTTTCCTCCTTCTTATCTAAAAGTCATGGAAATACCTACAAGAAAAAGAAAAGTGCCACATCACTACTTAGATTCTGACTTGGCCCTTCTGTGTGCAGAGTAGAAATTTGATCCTGCTGCATGATTTCTGCTTTGATCTCTTGAAGAATAACTTCGGATTGATTTGTCCTCATTTTAGGATGAGGTTTTAGGGTTTCCCTCTTTGTGTTATTTTTGATAGTTTAATGGCATGTACCAGATAAATGTCAATTTTAAGAAAATGTGCTTCTTTTCTGAAGGGACTGAAAGGAGAAAAAGGAAGACAAGGAAATCCAGGCTTACAGGTACTGTAAAAATAGTGATCCTAGTTCAAGAGAACCACAGTAATCCCAGATCAAGGCCATGATATTTCTTTCCTGATCCTTCTTCCATCAACATGGATAGGTCTTTGCATTAGGTGAAATATATTCATGTACAACATGATTCCATATTTATATTAATCACCTCTTAAACAGCAAATACAACACACACAGAGAAGATGGAGCCACATTTTTCTCAGCTGTGCACAGTGGAAGGATGAGAGGAAATACACTTGAGTTGGGATGCAGAAAATCCCAACTTGGTATAGAGGAAAAGCATTTTGCTTTGAGGTTGGGCAAACACTGGAGCTGCTTACAGACACTGTGGCCAAACCTGTCCAGGCAGAGCATTGAGTGATCAAGCTGGATCTGTTCTGAAAAGGAAGTTGAACCCATGGAAGTCCCTTCCAACCTGCATGTTCCTGTAGTTCTGGGATACTAGAGCTCAAAAACCAGACCATAAGTTCTTTTATTATCATTATTATTGTATGAAATCCTTAGCTATAAAATATTTTATCAAATTTAAAATCAGATAAAAAGCAGCTAACAGCACAAAGTGGCTTTTGTGCAAAAGTTATGAGTGATGTTCAAGATATTAAGATTTTGCATCTACCATGCTACGTTTTCATCCACTTCATTACCTCCTAGACTGTACTGGGAGTCATTATTGACATCTTCTGTGCTCATAAATTACAGATGTTTCCTGTTTCAGCTGCAAATCAGTGGGATCCAGTTGTTTCTCTCCAGCTCTGGGCCAATGTATCGTGATTGTGTCATAGTTGGCTATCTTGTTATACCAGAGAAAATAACTGTTAGTATTTATAAATACTCGTTAACTGCACAGTCTATGCCGTGTCTAAACAGAGAAGCATTTGTTAGAGGTACATATCTGAATCTAGACTTGGAAGGAAGTCACAGTTGCTTTTTGCAGCATTACAACACTGATACAGCTGCTTGTCTAGCCAGAAGGAGCTGATTCCCATGGAGCATGGGCAGGAGATTGAGACTGTGTGTTAGTTCTCACTCTCAGGGCTATGTTGGTTGACAGTAATTCAGGATTAAAGTTGAGCAGATTAGTTTAAACTAAAAGATCAGTCATTGACCAAGCATAATATACTCTAACATTTTACAAATGAAACTTTCTGTTCGGTTTATTTTCTTTTCTTTTGCAAATAGTGGACAATTTTTTCATCTCTTTATTAATCCTAAGGTAAAACAAAGTGATAGTGAAAGAAAACAATTGAGTTTGTTCAGCTGGAATGATGCAACTCAATTGCTATTGTTTGCTTTCTGGTTTTTTTCTTTTTGGAGAAAGCTGAAAAAATAATACAGGCTGAGTCTAAAATTTCCTCCCATGCTTATCTAGTTTGGTCAGCAACCAAAAAAATCAGTCATTCAAATACTTCTGGTAGACAACATTAGGTGTTTCCAGGGTTTTTCAAGGCTCCAAGACTTCTTAAAGATACAATACAGATTTCCTTGTCCATCTTGCCACGGAACTTAATGGTCAATAAGACCATTGAAGTGTTTGGCAGAAATGACACCCAAATCATTTGTCAACATGCAAAGTCTGACTTAGCACTGAGTCTGCATTTCAAAGGCTCTGAAATTGATTTCTGCCTGGTATGACAGTATTAAACTGGGAGAATCAGGAGTTTCCTTGTGCTAGGACACAAAGTTTTATTTCTTTTGTATTTTGTGAAATGAACAAGGTTTGGCCTCCAAGCCTCTATTATATTTACTTGTTTATAACATGTATGATATGTTCTCAACTTACCCTCTTGGTATATGATATTAAAGCTATTACTGAAGTGTTACCAGTGCACTATGATAGACATTTTTCATCATTATATTCAGCTTGATTTTTTTTTTGTACAATAGCAATCACAGAATCCTTTAAAATTTACGTTTGTGATTAATTATTGAAAGCGAAGGCCAAAATATTCATTTTTATTCCCATTTTAATTATTTTTTCATATTATTTCTTAAAGGGAGTAGAAGGATTGAGTGGAGAACGAGGAGAGGTAAGTATTCTTGTAATGAGAAATACAATATTGCAAAATTATTCTATTTATTTCTGCAGACTATGTGACGTGTAAAATGTGTGTTGAGTCTTCTGTAGTCACACATCTATAAGAAAAAGAAATTGATCGAGAAGTGTCAGAGAACAGAAAGAAATATTATTTTAAAAGAGACAGAATTAAATATATTTCTCATTAAATTAAATATTTTTTAAATAAAGGGAGGTATATACTTTAAGAGAATTAAGAAGTCAATGAACCAACTAACAAAAAAAAAAATGGAACAAAGAGAAAGAACTGGCTGAAGAAAAGAAATAATTAAAGAAAAAAGAATCTAGAGATTCTAAGATCACTGAAAAAGAAAAATATGTTCTTAAAATACAGAATACTATTCAGAATAGAACTTTGGGCATTGGTACTACTTTAGACCAAGCCAGGAAGCTTTGAATTTTTCTGATATAAAGAATCTTGATAAGTAATATAGAATATAATACAAAGTAATATAAACACCATAATTTAAAATTCAGTGCAATTCTATGGAGACTGTAGACCTGAGTATTTCTTTAACTTGTATTATTTGCTTCAATAAGTTTTGTCATAGATAATAATCCTCTTGCCTTGTTCCCACATCTAAAATAGGTGGAAAGGGTGAAAGAAAATTTTGAAACAACTGATAACATTAGGCAGAAATTGTGCAAAAATGGAAGGAAAAACCTCATTAGGGAGAAAATGTAGTATACTGACTTTAATCTTGGGCATGTACCAAACTACGTTGTCCTGATGTTTTGTTGGCTCCAGAGTAGGAAAAGAGTTCCACATGAACTATTGCAGTAGGTAATTCCATACATAGAAAAACCATTGCTTTGATGGAGATATATCAAAACATTTTCCAGCATTATTTTAACCTTTTCCACTGAAGCAAATGGACCATGGTTATTGTAAATCACATGAAAAAAAAGTAACAAAAAAGCCTCTAATCGAAATTAAACTTTTTTTTTTTTTTTCTTTGTCTTATACATTACAGACATAGGGTATAAGGTCTGGTTATTGTAGTAAGTTTCCAAGAATTTCAATGATGCCAGAATTTCACCCCTAATTTTTCCAGCCTTCTAAGAATTTTAACATGCTGTAAAAAATGATCTAATTCCCATGAAAAAGTGAATAAAACATTTCCTTCCACATGTTAATAATGAATACTATTTATTTAATATTGATTAGTAAGTAAGATGAGTCTTTCAAATTTAAAAAAGAGTAATTTATTTCTAGTTGTATTTGGTAATTGTATCTGAAACAGTTACTAAAGTGTCTGAAAACTTCGGTACATTTTAGTAAATTAGATCTCATCCATATCTAGTTACTTTTCAGTGACAACTTATATTCATTTTATAATGCCATCAGTGAAGATTTTATCAGGATATGTTTGTTTGGTGTTATCGACCCTCCAAATGATCTGTGAAGATATGATTGGCTTTTCATTGATTTTCATTCCAGAAAGGTGAGAAAGGAGATCCAGGGACTCGAGGCATCCATGGACAGAAAGGAGAGTCTGGTGTCCAGGGTTTGGTTGGCCCTCCTGGTCTCAGAGGTCAGCCAGGAGATAGAGGACCCCCAGGACCACGTGGATCAGATGGCAAACCTGTACGTTTGAACCCCAACTTGTCCTTTGGGGTTCCTTTAAAACTACGAAGGAATGCATGATCTCTTTTATTTTAATTGTTCTCTCTTCCATTCAGGCACGAGAATTTTCAGAAGAATTTATTCGACAGGTGTGTTCAGATGTCCTGAGAAGTAAGTTTGAAAGTCACTTCACTGTTCTTTCCTTGCTCCTAAAGACGTTTCCTGATAATTATACAGATGCTTTCTTGGAAGCAAGATCCATGTTGACAGTTAATCACTTGTTTTCCTACAAGTTCCATCCTTTGTCATCTTATTTCCTAAAGGTTTCATATTCTCTAAAGAGAGAAAACTGATTTTTGTATCAGTGATTAGGGGAAATACTTTTCTACTTTATTGTTACAACACTCTGAGCAATTTTTATTTTTTTTTAATTCTCCCAGCCCAGTTGCCTGCCATCCTCCAGAGTGGAAGACTACACAACTGTAACCACTGTCAGTCCCAAAGTGCTCCCCCAGGACTTCCAGGACCACCAGGTCCAAGAGGCCCTGAAGGCCCAAGAGGATTCCCTGGTTTGCCAGGGAGCGATGGCATTCCAGGGCTGATGGGCATCCCGGGTCGCCCTGGGGCTCGTGGGACAAGAGGTACTGCATGTGTCACAGTGCTCATGGCCTTTAGGACTTGATTTTCTGCTTCTGGTTTTGACTGGGATTAGTGCAAGGTGGAGTACTAACGGGGCTTGTATGACAAAGTGTAATTGTGGACAAGGTGCAGTGTGGATGTTTCTCCACTTTTGGAGAACACATGAAAGAAGAAGAGGAAATACAAGAAAACAGCAATATATCTTGTGGCCAGTGGTACTGTAGTCAAAGTCTGTTTTGATCTTTTTAGAATTCTTAGACTCATGCAAATGTTTCTAACTGTTTGGATTGGGTTTTTTTAGATCAAATATGCTTAGACATGGATCTCAATGTATTTCCATGGTTTCTGGTTTCTTTTCTTCCAAACTTCTTTATTTCTGCTATTTGAAGTATTTATTCACAGTCTAGTTGCCATCTAGGTGGGTTTTTTGCATGTGACAACTTTTATACTCCCTCTTGATTTCTTGGATTTTTGTCCTTTTATTTTTATTTTTTTAATCTCGAAAGGATTTTTGTTCCTTTCTTTATTGTCTTCTTAAACATTCTGGATTCTTTTTAGGCAAGGTTTATGCTCTCAGGGAATTCAGCTTTCCAATTGATTTCTGTGATGTATTTGCAGGCTTTATGTTAAGCATGCAGATATGTACTCTGGAGCTAGGGCAAGAGATTGGGTGAAGCCCATAATTTGGTAACTGGTAGCACCAAAATAATCAGGAAAGCTGTATGAAATACAGCTAACCAGTAATGTGCCAAGAGTAAGCAGGGAAATGGTTGGTAAATGTTTACTTTTTTGTGATTTATTAACTGTGGCCTAGCACATCAAATTAATTTTGAATGCAATGATGATTTGTCTATAGTGCTTTTATAATTTCATCTCCAATATGAGCTCGCAGTATTTCTTCTGTGGAGATGCAATTCTGATGTATGCTATGGAAGATTGTTTATATATTCTGTATTCCACAGTCACTGTAATGAATAACTTAGACTTCATTCATACAATTTCTTAAGAACTTTGCCAATGGGAAGGCAATGACAGCAAATTTCTTCTTTGCCTATCCTCTATTCCCTTGGCTCATAGTGGCTGTATTATTAACAGGTCACCAGCTCTAAATTCAGTAGAAATGAGAATAATTTAGCATCCAGTCACACTGTGCAGGTGACAAGAAATTACTAGTTTTACATTCCATCATTTGCTTTAGAAATACTTTGTATTTTATTCAATAAATACTATCACATGATGACTTCCAAGTTCATGAAATGAAAACAATGTGCAAAGATAAACATGTGTTTGCTAATTCACAGGACTACCAGGGAAAAATGGTGCAAAAGGCAATCAAGGAATTGGGGTGCCTGGGATTCAAGGCCCCCCAGGACCTCCAGGTGAGGGAAGATTCAGCTGTGCAGATTCAGTGCATGCTCATGTTGATATAATTTGGAAAATCTTGGATGGTTTGTACAAATCTTAATTACCATATATGTTTGAAGGCTTATGCCTGTCTCTTGCATGCCTTTTGAATTGTCATATGATACATTGTTTAATAGAAGATCCTGAAGTGAACCACTGTTTGAGAACTGAGCTCAGATATGATCATGTGTCTTGTAGGGGACAAGTGAGGGAAAATATTCTTCCTAACAACAGTGTATGCATACAAAATGCAAAGTGGTATTAGGGACTGATCCAAAGCCAGAGAAACAAATAAAAATAGAAGGACTGATTCTTGCCATCGTGGTTCCAGATTGTCATGGTTTAACCCCAGGGGCCACCAAACACCACACAGCCACCTGCTCACTCCCCCACCAGTAGGATGGGGGAGAGAATCAGAAGGGTAAAAGCTAGAAAATCTCATGGGTTGAGATAAAGGCAGTTTAATAGAGAAAGCAAAAGCTGCACACACAAGCAAAGCAAAACAAGGAATTCATTCCCTGCTCCCCACGGGCAGGAGGTGTTCAGCACCTCCAGGAGAGCAGGGACCATCACCTGTGATGGTTCCTTGGGGAGACAAACACCATCACTCCAAACATCCTCCCCTTCCTCCTCCTTCCTCCCACTGCACACCCTGAGCATGATGTGCTATGGTGTGGAATATCCCTTGGGTCAGGTTGGGTCACCTGTCCCAGCTGTGTCTCCTCCCAACCTCCCATGCAGCCCCAACTCCCTTGCCATGTGGCAGTGTGGGAAGCAGCAAAGGCCTTGGCTCTGGGTCAGCTCTGCTCAGCAACAACAAACACATCTCTGCATTACCAACCCTGTGCTCTGCACAAATCCCAAACACAGCCCCACACTAGCCACTGGGAAGAAAGTTAACTCTACTTCAGCTCAAACCAGCACACAGCTTGTAGGATTCACAGTGTGCTGAAGCAGATCTTGATAGTTTCCTTTAAAAGCTATTTTTATTTAAAGTGTTCTCCACGTACTTTAAAAAAAAAAAAAAAGCTTAATAAGTTATCATGCTGTTTATATAAACATATAAGCAATTTGTGATGAGAAGTGTCTTTTTCAGGGAATGAAGTTTTCTTTATCTGCAGAGATGGGGGTTTGTAGGTCAATACTTGCTCTTGTTTCCATTGTCATAGAAATACTCTGTAATCTATTTGTTTATTGCATGTGTGTCATTAAGGTCCTGAAGGTCCACCAGGTATGAGTAAGGAAGGACGTCCTGGAGAGCGTGGGCAGCCTG
>NW_008687452.1:58128-75111 GCF_000695815.1 Acanthisitta chloris | reverse complement strand
GTTGGACCCCCTGGAATTTGTGACCCATCACTGTGTTTTAGTGTGATTGTGGGGAGAGATCCGTTTAGAAAGGGACCAAATTATTAATTTGTGATAGGATAACTTAGAGGAATAGGTATGGTGCTTGTCTTTCATGGTCTTTCAAATCTCAGGAAGGTGACCAGCAATAATCCCATAACCAGGAACAGAAGTACCTCTGACTTTATAAGCACTATAAATAATGATCCCAAAGGTTATACATTCCCTTTGATAAGAAACCCCAATGATCTCTTTATACCTTGCACTAGTTGAATCTCAAGTGTTTTTAAGGAGATCATCAGTTTTAATAGGAATGAAATTAACAATAATATAACTATATAATTAACTATAATATTTGATACTTAGTATTTAAGTGTCCTGTCATTCTCCTTTTACTGGACTGGACTGAAGTCCTTTGCAAAATTGCTGGAGACACCCCTGGGAGCAGGTTTAGGCTCTTAAATGGCATTGGTCAGGTATAAATTACTGTGAAATTTTTCACATGCAGCCAACATATACAGTATTTGATTTTGAGAGAATGTGTCTGGCTTTGGCTTCATATGTGTGTGAATCTCACTGGCTTGTGTACATTTCTATGTCATAGCATTAGTTGTTCTGTGAGCAAAAGCATATATCAGAGTTTTATAAATGAAGATGAATATCTGGACTCAACATGAAAGAAATATCAGTTATTTTTGCCCTGAAAATCTTATTAAATGCAAGGTGAAATGAAAGGGTAGAACTATGAGTTCAAGGGCCAAGATTTTGTTGAAGATGGCACTGTCAGCTCCTGAAGGTCAAAAGGTTCCACGTGGGTGATTTGACTTCTATGAAAATAGCATTAAAAATACAGAAAAACAAAAGACTGATACAGGTGGCTTGTAGCTATGAGTTGATAAAGATTAAAAAATGTTTGCACAACCCCTATGGAACAGTTCTGTGCAATGAAGTATTAAATTATATGCCCTGTGCTGTTTCTCCCCAAGGACTGGTGGATTCACCATCCCTGGAGGTTTTCAAGATGAGACTGGATGTGGCACTTGGTGCCATGGGCTAGTGACCACGGTAGGGTTGGGCTTGATGGTCTTGGAGGTCTCTTCCAACCTGGTTGATTCTATGATTCTATGACTGCATTGCCAAATTGAAGAAGCAGCTTTACAAGGAGAAAGGTCTAACTGTTGGCTGACCAGCTGGAATGTTTGTTATGCTGTTTCCCTTTTCATTCTAAGCAAGCTGTGTGTAATTTTCATTGTATGCTTTGCTAATGAGCTGTATTGCTTGTTTTCTCAGAAAGTTCCCATGAGAGTTTAAAATCCCTTTCTTAAATTAAGGCAGAGTCTTGTACTGAACTTAACCGACGCTTCATGTGGCTTTTTCTAATGTGTTGTTTTTCTGTTGTCCCTACTATCAGAGACTGGTAATATGCTTGACATTCAAGGTAAAATAAAATTTTCTAAAGAACTGTGGTAGTTTGGTGAGTGATTGCAAGAGTCACCTGTGTCCTGTGTTGCAGAGATGAGTGATGCCTGTAATATTTGGAGGGATAATTTGGCCTGGCAGCTGTGCTTTACTTCTCCAGTGGACTTCCATTTCCTCTGGAGTGAGAGCACTGTCCCTGGGAGCAGCAGCTTTTAGTGGGGCAGGGAGTGCCAGAGCTGCCAGCTGCACTGTGCCCAGTGGCTGCAGCCCACCCAGAGCTGTGACCCATGGAAAGGTGCCTGCAGGGGAGACCTTCTCACCCTCTACAACTCCCTGACAGGAGGTTGGAGTCAGGTGGGGGTTGGTCTCTTCTCCCAGGCAACCAGCAGCAGGACAAGAGGGCACAGACTCAGGCTCTGCCAGGGGAGGGTTAGGTTGGATATTAGGAAGAGATTTTTTCCAGAGAGAGTGCTCAGGCATTGGAATGTGCTGCCCAGGGAGGTGGTGGATTTACATCCCTGGAGGTTTTCAAGCTGAGACTGGATGTGGCACTTAGTGCCATGGTCTAGTAACCATGGTAGGGTTGAACTGGATGATCTTGGAGGTCTCTTCCAACCAGGTTGATTCTGCCAAACAGCAGCCTTGGTTATCAATCACCAGCGTATCGTAAAATCTAGTCTGGAAACCTCCAAAAGGACTATTGAAAGACACTGACATGGACCTGACTTCTTCTGATACAGTGGGATTATACACTAAGTGTAGGTGTGTTAAAGATCATATCTTGATTGGTTCCTGTAACTGAGAATATGGATGTATTTCCAGATCTTCAACTGATTCTACAGTGAGAGGTTAAACAAATGGTATAAACTTGAGTGTTATCAGATTAAAGATCCACAGGAGAGAGACTCTAATTTACTATTGATGTGAACTAGATGAGGTTCTTGCAGGTGTTGATCTGCAGTCAGAAGCTGTGAATTAAACAAAATCACAGCGAAATAAGTCACCATCTAACCACCAGATGCTGCCTGGAAACAGTTAAGAGAAACTCTGTTAACTGACATTTACTTGCTCTCCTCATGGTAGTCTTTAAAACTGGACCTTGGGCTAATTTTTAAGTAGAGGGTAAGATGCAAAAAGAATTTCTGGACATAATTTAGGAGCATCTTGCTGTGTGATCTTGAGTTAAGAAATATAGTCCCTATTTGGTCTACTGCCTGTTGGTGTCAGTAGAGGAACTGCAATTCACTATACTAAATTTTTAATATGGCTTCAGCTCATAATATCTCTGTGTGCATAAAAGAGATTTTATATTTACCACTTTTCTATGCTCATTGTTTGTTGTTGTCTCTCAGACACTGAGGCATGTACTTGGACATAAAGATGCAGAATTGCAAAGTATTACTGTGGGAACTGGATTACTTAATGAAAGCTCAGTGTTATATGAAGTTCAGTAATTTTCACCTCTGAGAATCATGATCTTCTTAGGGAAAATTGGAGTAAATACATATGGAGTGATGTATCTATAGATACAGATATATGATTTAGTAAAAGACCAGATGTCTCAGATGGTTTCCACATGTGCAGATTTATGTAGTGAATATATATACATGTAATATATTGTGTGTGTGTATGTCGATACATGTATATGCATCACTCTCAGGTCTTCATTTGTTTAGCTGCAAGATATCATAGTTTTCCAATCAAAAATAGAGAAGGATAAAAGCATAGAATCATAGAATAACTTGAGTTGGAAGGGACATTAAGGAGTAGCTAGTTCCAATCCCCTGCCATGAAGAGGAACACCTCCCGCTAGCCCAGAGTGCTCCAAGCCCCATCCAACCCAGCCTTGAACACTTCCAGGGATGGAGCATCCACAGCATCTCTGGGTAACCTGTGCCAGTGCCTCACCACCCTCACAGCAAAGAATTTCTTTCTTACATCTAATCTAAAGATTCTCTCTTTCAGTTTGAAACCATTGCCCCTTGTCCTATCACTATACATCCTTGTAAATAGTCTCCCCATTTTTCTTGTAGGCTCCCTTCTGGTACTGAAAGGCCACAATTAGGTCACCCTGAAGCCTTCTCTTTTCCAGGCTGAACAATCCAAACTTTCTCAGTCTTTCCTCGTAGGAGAGGTGCTCCATCCCACAAATCATACTAGTGACCTCCTCTGGACTCACTCCAACAGGTCGATGTCCTTCCTGTGCTGGGGACCCCAGAGCTGGATGCAGGTGGGGTCTCACCAGAGCAGAGTAGAGGGGCAGAATCACCTCAGTCTGCTGATCACACCTTTTTTGATGCAGCCCAGGAGACAATTGGCTTTCTGGCTGCCACATTGCTGTGCTGGGTCATGTCCAGCATCTCATCCACCAGCACCCCCAAGTCCTTCTTGGGAGGGCTGCTCTCAATCTGTTCATCCCCCAGCCTGTATTGATACAGGGGTTGCCCCAACCCAGGTGCAGCACCTTGCACTTGGCCTTGAGATTCCCATGAGCCCACTCCTTGAGCTTGTCCAGGTCCCTCTGGATGGTATCCCATCCTTCAGTGTGTCAACCACACCACTGTGCAATTTAGTCTAGAAAATCTAGTCTTTAAAAAACTCAGCTATCACAGTCCTGCTACTGCTTCAGAGCCAAGGTGTCATTGTCAGCTTCAGGTGTAGCCAGGATATTTCAAGGTTGGTCACCCTTTTAGGGGAGAGCTGAGCATCATTAGCCATGCACCTTTCAGAACTAGAGAATCTCCTTTCTCAGAAAACTCAGTGTGCATTGAAATGAAATTTCATGTCAGTGCATCTGACACCTGGCAGTGAACACTGTCAGGATCTGTCACTATAGATCACACAGATTGAATCAAACCCCTGTGAAAAGATACTATAGCTTTTTCCTGTAGGAGGAACACATAGATTGTAAATCAAAATATCTCTCAATCCATATTCAGCAGAAGCACTAAACCCTTTTATCAACTGTTGCCCTCTGGGATGCTATTGAAAATTGTTGTGGGTTATTTTCTTCTGTTGATAAGCAAGAGTTTTCCATAGGGGACATCATATATATATCTTAGAGAATCTAAGCCCATTTTTCCAACAGGGAAATCATTGCCATCTGACTCCTGATTCTTTCCTTACAAGCATCTTCCCACTCCCAGTATTTTCTCTATTTGCATGAAGTGCTTTTTTTGTACCAAAGAAATATTCTGGTGACATTCCAGTATATTGTGTTATTCTGGCACAAGATGTAAGCATTAGAAGATGTTTTTCCAGAAGTGATGTCTGGACACTCAGCTAGCTCTCCCAAAGGTATATTCACAGGTTGGAGGCTCCTTGGTTTTCTGCCATAGGCTTAAGAGCTACTTACGTGCTCTGTATTGACTTTCTGACACTTTTCCCCAAGTTTCCTCTTGTAAAAGTACATAGCATTCTTCCACATGAGGAAAAGGTAGGTGAGAATTCTGCAGAAGATTTAGCCTTGTGACTATTACAGCATCGTATGTCCATAATGTCTGAAAAAAATCTTTGTCAGGTTGAAACCACCTAAAATCCAAAGAGTGTTTCATTTGTTGTTTTCTGATTTTCCTTTTTGAAAGGGTGACAAAAACTCATGGTTATCTCTGGGACACACTGAAATCACATATTAAATATAGTGCAAAAAATGCTATAATGCCTAGGAAATGTGTTTCAAAGATGTAACTTTATTGAACTGTTGAAAAATATAATATTACCTGAAGATGGAGGAAAAATAAAAACAAGCTCTTTTTTAACTGGGGCATGATTCTTCAAGGTATGTGGATCTTACTGATGTGGGAATGAATGTTACCTTTAATGTAGCCAGGAAGGAGCCTGAGGAAAGAAGTGGCTTAAGCAGTACAGTAGCCTGGGTAGAAAATGAAAGAGGAAAAGGTCATTCACTTTATTCCTTGAATCTAATATAGTATCTATTGAATGAATTGTATTTCTCTTGTCCTTCTCAAAAAATTATGAGAAAGTTCATTATGGGTATAACACCCCTCTTGATATGAGGGGACAAACTTCCCAGAATGTGTCAGTGGTGAGCACCAGGAATCTCTGCCACCTGGGACCAAAGTTCTGCATGAAAATTCAAGGGATCATCATAACTGTCCCACCTGATATTATCTGACTCCTGCTCTGGAAATTGGCTAGTAAATGCTAGCACTTAACAGTGTTTGTGTTCTGAAACGTTGCTGAGATTTTTTAAATATACACAGTAAGTCCTTTTACAATGCTTCCTAAATAAAAAAATACCCCAAACCTAGGGGTTGCCCAGGGAGGCTGTGGCTGCCCCAACCCTGGCAGTGTTCAAGGCCAGGCTGGATGAGCCTTGAGCAACCTGATCTAGTGAGGAGGTGTCCCTGCCCAGGGCAGGGGTTGGGGCTGGATCATCTCTAAGGTCCATTCCCACACCTAAATTCTATGATTCTATGAATTAGGGGCCCAAAATAATATTTTGTGCCAAAACCTTCTTCTTCTTGTGCCCTCACATGGACAATGGTGATAGGGCTTGAATTTGAGCTCCAGATCACTGTTACATCTGCTTTTAAGAAGCAGCATCACTGCTCTCTATACACTTTGGGAGCTTGAAAGGAGAAGGTGCAGCAGTGCTGTGTCTTGGCTGCTCTCTGCATCCTGCAGTGGCTGGCTAAGGGGGATTTCAGGATCACAGCTTCTAACTGAAACATTCAATTAGTTGCTTTGTGGGTTTGGCCAGTTCCAGTGTTGGTCCTGGGCACAAATCAGGGCCTTAAATTACTATACACATAAAAGACAGAAAGCATCACCCCGAGGGGTTATAATTGCCCTCCTATAAAATTCCTCCTACAATTCCATCCTGAAGGGATATTAAATTGTGGAGTTTTCTTTGTTTCACAGCTTGGTATGTTTTTTCATTCCTGAAAAGTCAAACAAAGCTTTTGGAGTAAAAAGATACATGGGGGGGGGGGGAGGGAGGGGAGAAGCCAACAAAGCAGATAAACCCATTCCAATCAAACAAATAAGATGTGTAAGTGTATCGAAATGGGAGATATTAAAACAAGCAGTTAGAAGGCCCAAAGCTTTTTTCTCTGCTTCAGCCCAAACCTTTATTAAATAACATAGCACAAAAAAAACCCCAAACTAACTGAGAAATTCCATACATCAATACTTAATTACTTGTTATTTAATTATGACACAGAAATGACATGCAATGAAAACCAGTTGGGTTTAGTGGTTGGAGGGGGTTGCTGTTTTCTTGTCCCTCTTTTTAATTCTTCTTTTCAGTTTTATTTTTTTGGAAAAATGAGAGATGTAGGACAATGAAACATAATTCCAGTAATGGAAAAAGTGAAGACTATTTTACTTGCATCTCATTTCTCACTCAGATGCTTCATTCCTCACCCATCTTCTGAATGTTCTTCAAACTGGATATGGATTCCTCACTGAATGCATTTTTTTCTAAAATCTGTGAGTTAAACTGCTCAGCTTTTCCATACTCTTCATGATTTTGTAGATCAATACCACATCCTTCCTCAAATACCTCTTTTTCAGATCTTAATCTAAGTAATGGTCTTTTGTATAGGAATCTTCCCTATCATCCTCATTGCCTTCTTTTCTGAGCTGTTCCTAGTTGCATGAGACCCTGGAAAGCATAGTCCCATGGCATGATGCAGTGGTTTATGTTGTCTTTATTGTGTTTACTGCTTTCTGATGTGTTTTCTTCTTTTATTATAGTAATTCCAAATAATATTTGACTTTAGACTGAGCTTTGAGTGTGTGTTTTCACAAATATATTCAAAGCAACTGTGAGGTCTTTGAGATATAATAAGAAATTCAGACATACCTTTCTGTCTCTGTGCTTAGCAATTTTTTGCCCTCTACTTAAATAGACTTTCACTTACTTGATTATGGCTTTTATCTTCAGGCAATTTAATTGTCTGGTAACTCTTTCTAGTGAAAACTGTTTATTGTCCTATTCAGCCAGGATCTGATGATCCTGAGTACATCTGTGTCATCTGTGAACTTGGCAACTGTTGTCAACTCATTATTTGTTCCATGTTCCACATAACTTCTGAAAATGTGGAGCAGCAAAAAGAGGCCTAAGAGCATATTCTTCCCATCTTAGTCTGTGTAACTATTTCTGCCTATCTTCGTGTCTTTTAATTGATTACTAATGTCCTGGAAGACTCTTTTCTTTCAGTGTGTCATAGTTTCTTTATTTCAGCTTAGCAAGGATGTGGCTGCCCCAACCCTGGCAGTGTTCACAGCCAGGTTGGATGAGCCTTGAGCAACCTGATCTAGTGAGGAGATATCCCTGCCCAGGGCAAAGAGTTGGACTAGATGTTCTGTAAGGTCCATTCCAACCCTTCATTTTTATGATTCAATTAATTATGAATTACTACTACTTATATAGTACTTATTAATTACTCAGGAAACTCCATAGCTACTTTTTATGGATATTTTTGCCTAGATGTTGGCAGTCACTTAGCCATTTCTTGTTTTGCTTGAAATTTCATCTTTTTTTCTATTTCTTCCCCAAGACATACTTTGTTATATAAACTTGTTGAAAGCATGAAAATAGTAAACAAGCTTTTCTCTGTGGAGTACTTTGAGACTTCTATGTTACACAGCCCATATGTACTACAAAGTATTAGTGTTATCATCCAAGGCAAATGCATTGTGAGTGCCTCAGGTAACATCTTTAAACAATAAACCTTTCATATTTCTTCTGTATTTCATTGTGCAGCATAAAATACCTTAAATTATGTATTTAAGGCACGTCAGTTTTGTCTCTTTAAATATAAGGAATATATGCTCTGTGCTCTGAGGATATGCCTGATGATATATACTGATGGAGAGGAAAAAGGGAAATAAAGTAAGATACAAGAAATACAAAATATTCTTCAATGACTGGAAAACTGAAGAAATTGCTCTGTAAGCAGGTAAAGGCATATTTCTGTGGTCTAAAAGGGAGCATAAGTGTGAGATAAGTATGGAGGTGTAAAAATAAAACTAATAAAGATAGACTTCAAATTATGAGGAGAGAAAATAGAAAACATGTTAATAGAAATTTTAGCTAAAGTGAAATGTTTCATTAAAATGCTTATTACAATTAATTTTATTAAGGCTATTAAGAAATAGTGTGTGTTTTTTTTTCTTTCTCGTGTTAATATAAATGGTCAAATTAGGCTAGATGACATCCTTCCTAAAAGTTCCTGTTATCATTTACTGAGTACTAAGGATTACTATATTGGGAGTAGCATCCTCAGTGGAGAGATATTAAAACAAGCAAGATGAGTCCTTCTTTTTGGCTGAATCTGTACTAGAAAGTGAAATGCTGCCAGTGAATGTTCTTGTGTCAGTAAATAGCTGGAAAATTCCTTGTCAGGATGACTGATGTTCTCCCAAATAACTGTCAGGTACAGTTCAGAAGTGAAAACACTCCAAAGACTTTCTCACTCAGTAGGCACTGTGTTTTAGACACCAAGACAGTTCATCAGATTAGGCACAGCCAAATCCATCCCATTTGACCTTGCTGTCTGGGGAAGTCACTAACTCATTTGCCTGGGAAAGTTAATAAATCATTAGCTAACTAGTACAGAAGTGTTAATTTCTCCTTTCTATTTTAGAGCTCCCATTAGTACCAGGTCTTGAACTTAGACCATTTACTCTGGTTGGCCTCACAAAAGCTTTTGTCCTCTTGTTTTTAAGTATCTCTGGACAATCACTGTTGTCTTTATCATGAGTGTGATTGCTATTTCCCTCTACCCTAAACCCTACATACATATATTTATTTCTTTTTGTATCTTGCACTATATCTACACAGCAGACTCTGTAGCATAGAGAAGGAAGCCAAAGAATAGGTATGCACATAAACAGGGGCAATTTTCTCTTCCCTCTGCTAGCTGCTTTTATTTTGTCCTTCTATCCCTGAAAGCATGTGTATACATCACAATATCCAAAAGAGGTCACTCACTGTCCAGCCTTTCCATACCTAGGAAAGAGTTGAGAGTATAATCTGAGCCTCTGGCTCTAGGAATTTCTGATCTGCTCACTTGTAGTCCCAGAGGAGCCATCAGTCCATATGTGGACTAGTAATGTGGTGGAGTAGTGTGTGATTCAGATGAGCCCTGGCAGCTTTTCTCTAGTGGACTTGGGAGACTTTTGCAGTGGCACTTTGTGATACTTCACAAGTCAGCAGACCATTCCTCCAGCTTCCTCAGCTCTGAGTCCCAGAAGCACTGCTCTTTGAAATGTATAAGCACTGCTACAAAGAAGAAGCAGAGGCCTTAGGGCTTTTTTTTTTTTTTTTTTCAATCACCAGGGTAGATTCCTTGCAGGTCATCAAGATAGCAATCAGGTTATAGCCTTGGCTGCTGGGGCAAGCAGCATTTCCTGCCAAAGGAGCAGCCGAATTCCTTCTCTCCTGGTGGAGTTGCTTCAGATTCCCCAGATAACCTAGAGCCTTCAGGCTTCCAGGTCTTCTTCTGCTTCAGGCAAATACATATTTCTCCTATTTCAGTCTGCCCACTTCTTTCTCAAGCTCTCCTGCTGTTCTTGAGAGGGTCTACTGGCAACAACTCTAGTGATGGACTTTTTTATTTCCTTTTTCTTCCTGACTTTCAGTGGATATAAGACTCAGTTTAAAACATCTGCATCAGTATAGCCTTATATTTTTTGGAATCCCTGTTTGAACACAGCTTTCACACAAGCAGTGCAAGATCTGCCAAGGAGATGCCTACAATGAAACACTGAGGGCCTGTCATTTTTTTCCTTGTGTATTATTGTGATCTTCATTTTCCTGCTCTGTAACTCTAACAGGAGACTCCTCTGCACTACCTCTTCACTTTCCTTTTTTCCATGGTGTTCTTTAGGGTGTTACAGAGACAAAAATGTTAATTGGAGCCTAGAGTATGTTCCTACAAGATAGCAAATATGAAAATGCATACAAATAAGTGGCTATTTTAAATAGATCTGTCATTTAGGAGGTCTTAGCTAGGATCAATTTGCATGACAGGGAAACATTGAATAATTTGGATTAGACAGGACCTCTGAACTTAATCTGGTGTCTCTACTTAAAGAAGGATCAGCCTGGAAATCAAAGCCAGCCTTGAAGCTAGATCAAGTTACTGATCCATAAGATCAACATTATTTTTAAGGCTCTTTACTTATGCAAAATGCTTTCTATTTCATGTGATGGCAGAAGCTTTTATTTTATATTACTCTAATGTAACATCAGTAATTTTATATTACTCTTATGTAACATCAGTAACAAAAAAAAATTTATTGTTACTGATGTTTTACAGATTCCTGTCATTTGATGAAGAGACTGAATTATAGAATCATAGGATCATAGAATTTAAGGATTGGAATGGACCTTACAGATCATCCAGTCCCAACCCCTGCCCTGGGCAGGGACACCTCCTCACTAGGTCAGGTTGTCTAAGGCCTTGTCCAACTTGGCCTTGAACACCACCAGGGTTGGGGCAGCCACAGCCTCCCTGGGCACCCTGGGACAGTGTCTCACCACCCTTAGATTAAAAAAACTTTTTTCTCACATCCAACCTAGACTGTCCCTCCTTCTGGAAATACTGCTTGTGTTAGAGACATGGTGTAGAATGGACCAGAAACCAAAGCAGAAGAGATACTTGAGAACAACAGACAAGGGCAGGAACATAAAAATTGAGTTATTGGTATAAATCCACTCATCACCAGTGTGGGGCAAAAGTAACAGAGATGATAAACTGGGAAAGCTTCCCTTTATTGACCTCTTGTGTCGTTGGAGGGCACAGTTCACTCACACAAATCTAATTTTCTAGCTGTGGTATTCTTGAAGGAGGGGAGAGAAGAGGAAAATAGGAAGTGTTAGTCTGAGCCTAGCCCTGGGCAAGTAGTAGACATCCCAAAAGAGTTCCATACACACCACACATTCCTGTACAAAATGTGCATCCAAACAGGCTTAGGATATGTGATCTGCTACCAACATCTGTATTTTGTGGGCTTGCAAAAAGTCAATTAGAGCATTCTCCTATTTGGTGCTGGTTGAACCAGTTATGCTTTTGGTTGCACTGAAATCTGTACACTTAGTTTCCTTCTGCTTTAGCTTTGCTGTTGTCAGATCAGGACATCAAATGAAAATACATGGATACTGAGATCTACTTCTGAAACTGATAGCTACTGTTGCCCAAAGCCATAGCTGGTATTGCAATAGTAAAAATATTTGCTAGTGACATGGTAGCAAAACCTTAAATTTTCTTTTGATGTCTCTAATTATTAACCAAAGTGAATCCTACCTAATTTGCAAGAATTTACATCATAGTGCAGTTCCAGCATAGCATAGTCCAAATTAACCATGAAGGCACGAGGCAATGTCATAAGTCTATTAAAAGGTGATCTCAGAACACAGTTAGAGTCATCCAAATCCTCAGAGCTTGTAAATATCCTTATGCATCAGAATTGGTCATTAGCTATTACACTGAAGATTATTTTATTGTGATATATTCTAATCTTGCTATTTTTCCTCTTCTCCCCCCCTTTTCTTTAATTGTTCTTGTACATTGAGGGCAAAACAAACTAGAAAGTTATTTAGCATATGTCTTTCTGAGCACTTAAAATTGCCAGGAACCATCTAATTTTTAGCCAAATTATTTGCACAGTTTGTTGAGTTGGAAAAAAAATACATATAGCTGAGACAAAATTAAGCAGCTCCTGTGTGCAGCAGATCTTAGGGAATTCTGACTTGAAATCTCCCAGCTAATAGAACTATCACATGTGTTGGCTACCAAAATGCATCTTGTTACTTGTTGCTATGGTCGTTGCCTGTGGAAACTTATTTTCCTGCCTGATGTTAAAACATAGTACTTCTTTCTGTAAACATAATAAGCAGAACTGGAAATTTCCTTACTAAGACACATTATTATAGCCTTGCCTGGTATTTTAATATGATGTACTCTAAGTTCATGGATATTATCTTGTTTTAAACCTGTAATTATAAATACACTGCTTTGCAGTTGAAACACTCCCTGCACTAATGGCAATATGAAGCAGTGTTCCTTTATTTCATTTTTTTTGTGCTTTCTATCATACATGAGTATTTCATAAATGTCAGAAGGCCTTCTGAAGAAGACTTGCTTTTAAAGATAATTATTTAGATGGTGCAATCAATAATGATACAGAAAACTTAGCAATTCCTTACTACTAGAGTGAAAAATGCATACAATGATTTTGGAAGATCATAGAATCATACCAGGGGAAAAGACCTCCAAGATCATCAAGTCCAACCCTACCATGGTCACTAGACCATGGCACTAAGTGCCACATCCAGTCTCAGCTTGAAAACCTCCAGGGATGGTGAATCCACCACCTCCCTGGGCAGCACATTCCAATGCCTGAGCACTCTCTCTGCAAAAAATCTCTTCCTAATCTCCAACCTAACCCTCCCCTGGCAGAGCTGGAGTCTGTGCCCTCTTGTCCTGCTGCTGGTTGCCTGGGAGAAGGCAGAGAAATACATAGGTCTTTCAAAATGTGCTGATTCTGAGGAGCATAAAAAGAACATATTGTTTTTCTCTTGAATTTTTAACCAACAGGGAAACTGGAACTCTTCACTCTGCTTGTCATGCTGTTCCAGGGAGCATCTGGTCATTACTGTGCATCTTATATTGTGTTTTAATCAATTTGTTCTTAAGATTCTACCAAGTAAAAATGGCAATCACTCCTTATTTACTTTTCATTCCTATAAATAACAAGCAGAACAGAAGCAATGCTGTATTGAATCAGATCATCTGTCCCTCATGCCTGCTGTTTTATACCTTGCAATGAACAGTAGCAGACACAACATAGAAATTTCATAGAAATAGAGTATGCTTAACCTGCTCACTTCTCTGGAGTTCTGAATTTATGACAAACAGCAGTTGTGTTTCCTGAACTGTGGCTCTCATCTGGACTATCATAGACTCAGACAGATCTATTCTCCATGAGAATTTTTAATGCCTTTTGGAACCTTTTGGACTTTTGACCTCTACAACATCCTATGATGATCAGTTCCACAGTTTAATTTGGCATGGAGATTAATTATGTGTGAAAAATGACTTCCTTTGTTTGTTTTAAGCTTTCTGCCTGGTAAATAAATTGGGTACTCCCTGATTATTATACTAAGAAAAAACAGTGAATTGTGTTTCTCTGTTCAGTTTCTCCACATATTTCATGTTTTTACAGAACTTCAGCCCATCTCTCTTTTGTTATCTCTGTCCAAACTGAAGAGACTATGTCATCTCTTCTTGCATTAAAATTACTTCTTATCTTTTTCAAGGATGTGCAAGGATATGTAGTGATGGAACGCTGAAGGTGATGATGCTCTTTATGACAATAACTTGCACTAAAATGACTGTGACTTCATTTCTTTTCTGAATTTGGGGGTCTTCTGGCCAGCCAGTCCTTCTGACTACTGGGCTCTTTTAAAGTGAGTCTCTGCTTACATGTATACTTTTCTTAACCTATTCCTAACCAGGCAATGTCTATGACTAGTGCATTATTTTAACTTCAGAAATTCTGGTTATAGTTACATTCTAGAATTACTCTTATCACCTTTACTTTCTTCTTTTTAGCCTAAAATCAGTGTACTTACATATGATTTTCTTTTAATCTAATCATTAAAAAGTGGCATTTAATTGCTAGATACTCTAGAGTATCTGACCCAGTCACTACACTACTAAAGCTACACTGTGCCTTCCTGTCCTGCTTAGCTGTTAATGGGTTAGTAATGCAAGTACCTGACTGAGATAATTCACACCTACAGAAAATGACATTTCTATGTCCAGCTGCTTTGTGTCATGCAGCAAAGACATGCAAGTCATCTGATTTGCTTTGCTACAGCCAGAGCTGTGCACAGAAGGAGCTGTGGGAACCAACTGAACCAGAACTTCTATTCAAAGTGCAATGCACAGAGTAGTAACTCAGATCCCAGATGTGCTGTGTTTTCTTGTATTTCCAAACATGGCACTATCCTTCATAACCAAAATAATCATAACTGCAACAAGGTCTATTTTTGTCATATGAATTACCCAGTTTTGATTAAACATTCTGTTTTATGGTAACATTCAGCAATACTTTGCCATTAATGTTTTTCAGGTGTATAGAAGTTATAATCTGTTAAAGAAAGCAAGAGCAGGGGGAGCACTCATTTTCTCAGTGACATTAAAATGCACTGACACTGTCAGTGTGAACCTCTCTGGGTTTTGGCTTTTATTATATTCTCAGGCCAGGTTCCCTAGCTTCTGCCAATCTTTTGGTGATTCCTGGTCATGTTCCATCAAGCTGGGGCCAAGTTTTAAGTATTCTGAAAACTGGACTTGGTTCAAACTTTAGAATAATTTATAGCTTGGGAAAATATTGATGTAAAACTTACTTTGATTCAGCCAGAATTTGGTGGATTTGTATAAGTTTTATTTCTAGTTTTATATCCTATTTGAATGGATCTGTGTAACTGGAATCTGAAGCTGATGAATATATATGTTTATGGAAGGAAAAAAAGGCAAAACACCACTTAGTTTAAGCAAAAGTACTAGCTGGTTTTGCCCATTTCTGTGAAGCAAAGAGAGAAATCCCCTCTGCTGAAATTCCCTTTCAGGTTCAGCATTAATATGCTGAAAAGTACAGGTGGTTGGTACTTCAGTTTTTCTCCAGTGTGAGTCTCAGGGGTGTCTGTATTAAATTAATGGTACTTATGATGAGATTACCTTTTTATGGTAATGTTAGTTACTTAAACTCAGTAACATTTGTTCTTTGTAATTCAGATTTAGCTTATCTTAAATACATTATTTATTCCAAAAGGGAAAATACTCCTCTGCTTCCAAGACCACACAATGATTGCTGCACATCCCAAATGGCATGGGGTACCTGTGTGAGGACAAGGGAATTGAATCATTTGTATTAGTGAAAAAGAATGAAAATGTGTTCTGTTATTTTAGAAAGATCATAGAATCAACTGGGTTGGAAAAGACCTCCAAGATTGAGTCCAACCCTACCATGGTCACTAGCCCATGGCACTAAGTGCCACATCCAGTCTCAGCTTGAAAACCTCCAGGGATGGTGAATCCAACACCTCCCTGGGCAGCACATTCTGAGAAACAGAATCACATACATCATGTTTACTTTTTGACATAAATTTATTATTCCCATGTCTTCATCTAGACACTTAAACTAAGCTCCTGGAAAGCAATTTAGCTGCTCTCCTTCAAACACTTATCAGAGGGAAGCCTTCAGTTCACAGTGCACACACAGTAGTCACAGCCTTATTGCCTTATCCCAAGTCAGAGTATGTTGCTGTTTCCTAATCAGAGAGCTTTGGGGGGAAGAGCTGTGAGAACTGCCTGGAAGCTCATCTGGAGTCCTAGGCAATCTGCCCTAGAGTTACTACCTAGGCAGTTCAGCTGATATATTTCATCCCCAGACATATTAAAGCAGTTGGAAAGACTCCAGTAGACTCCAATGGGCTTACATCAGGCAATTCTATGATTGCTGGAGAGCTGGAAATTGATGAGCTTTTACTTGAGGTAGAAATTCTTTTGAAATCAATATAGAATTATATGGGAGTATCTTCATCAGACATTAATCTTCATGACACGTGTGTGGTTTCCCTGGTAGTGCCAGTGCTGAATATTAAGGAGAGAATGGACTTGAGGTTTAGTCAAAATATTTGCTTCTAACTAGGTGGGATCTAATCTTTGCTGCATAGAAATGCAAGGGAGCTCATCCTGGCATGAGGCTGCTGCTGTCTGCAGCCATCAGCCTCTTGCACAGGCAGTGAAACACTCACAGAGCCTTCTAGGCATTGGAATGGTTATTTTCCTTAAATTGCTCCAGAATTGTATTTCCACCAAGAGAGTTTCCTTTCTATTGACAAATCGATTGTCTGACATAGACAATTGCAGATGTAATTTTCATTACTTTGGAAAAAATAAAAATAAAAATCCAAAGATTTACTGTGTCAAGCTAGTCTTAGCATTCTGTATTCCCTGAATGTCAGGTTAGTATCCAGACTCCTTCCCTCTCTGTCTGTAGGCATGAATTAGTGACTTCCCTGTGGGCAACTGGGAATAGCTCAGAACACGTAAATTATATGTTAGAAACAATTATCCACTCTTCTTTTCCCCCAGGGTATTCTGAGCCTTCACACTTAAACATACTCAACTGCCTTATTGAACTCAGTGAGACTAAAAGCAAAAGCTTTAGGATTGAGCCTTTTGTAATGAGTTTGGTCTTCAGGGTGCTCTTATTGCTTAATTTCCATTTACAAGGTACTGGAAGTTGAGCAGTATATAAAACACTTCTGATGTCATATTAAAAGATGAAATTGTGTTTTTGGACTATTATTGGCTAGAAATTTTGTGATTCAGAAATAAATATACCGAAGTCAGAGTCAATCCAAAAAGCAATCCCATAGGCATGCTTGTTTCCCAGCCAAGCATTGTAGTCTCTCTATACTAATGCTTAGTGTTCAGGTTCAGGATTTCCCCAAAGGGCAATAACTTCTAACAAGACAGATTTTTATTTCTGTCTTTT
>NW_008687452.1:30162-58118 GCF_000695815.1 Acanthisitta chloris | reverse complement strand
GGAATGCCAAGAAGATGTTTTGCTGGATAAAAGGTTAAGTCATGAACCAGTGTTGACTTTTTCAAATGGTTTGGTCTGGAGTGATCTACCATCTAGACTGTCCAACACACAAAGAGTTAATGCAATTCATATCATGTGTGCTGACTGTAAGGAATCAGTGTTGACATTCATGCAGGCTTGTTTCTATAAGGAAGTACTTCAGTTATTGCCTTTGTCTCCTATTAATTTCCTTTCCTTTTCGCCAAGAAACATGCTTTTTTTTTTTCCAAATGAATCATTAATTTTTTTTTCCAACATGATTATTTTGTTTAGCTACATTTTGAGGCCCTCCTAATAATCCGGAAGGAAATCTTGACAAGAAACAAAACAGATCTTGAATTAGTTGTCTGAAGCCACTTTTACACTCCTTTAAAAAGATGAAGGAAACATTTCAAAGGAGTTCAGAGAGAGGGAGTAGAACATTTGGTGCAGATGTGGCTTTATGGTATGTGACTGCAAATGAATGGCAATGCAAAATGTACATCTTTGCTATCAAATGGTATCAAATTTGTTTCCTATTGTTTCTAAGGGTGTTTTTTTCTCCTTGTTTAATTTCATGGTGTGTATTGATTGCATTTCAGCTGCTGGATTAACTCTGGGTTTTGAATTATTTAGGGTGTTTTCATGTGACTTTAAATCTGTGTTGAGTGTTAAGTGTTCATTATATCCTTCACTACAGCTTTCATTCAGTTGCCATTATTCTAATAGGTTATGCAGTATTTATAAATTAGAATAGCACACAGCTCTGTAAACAGGTTCAAAGGAGTTGTATTTCCTGAATATTTGTGTCTTGAGGGTAGCTATTTAATAAAAGCTGAGCTGATGCTGCAAATTATAGGCATTAAAAAAATATCTCTTCTGTTGATCTGCCAAATTCCACCAACTTCATGAGCTCTTTGTCAAATTTGGTTCACTTTTGATTACCTTGAGATAAAAGTTTGTGGGTAGGGTAGGATTGAGAGTGTAAAGAGTATACTATATAAGACTTTTTTTTTCCATACAAGAATAGCACAACAGTACTGAACCTTGTCTTGCTGTTATATGTCCCTTTTTCTCTCCTCAGCTTTTGGCACTCAATGGCTTAGGGATTTCCTGAGCTAGAGGCAGCATCTGGACCATCATATTTTAATAGCCACTGGTGGACTCTTTCTCCATGAATTTGTCTAATCTCTTCTTTAACTCCATTTATGCTTTTGGCCCTGACAACATCCTGTGGCAATGAGTTCCAAACTGTAATTATGTGTTGTGTGAAAAAGTACTTCCTCTTGTTGATTCTTAAATACTTGTTATGGGCAAAGTGCATTTTCTGCTGAGTGATAACACTGTTTTCTTTACTGCACTTGGAAGCAATCACACCCTGGACAATAGGTGTTCCCAGCAGTAGGCCAATGTGGTTGCATGTGGACATCAGTGGGAAGAGTGACAGGAGACAAGAGGAGTGTGTAGTGGTCCCTGGTTTATTTGACTTTGTTCTGTCATGAGACTCTATGTAAGAACATTATACCCTTAAGTAGGAATTGCACTGCTGGGTCATTTATTGATGATGTTTAACAAAGTGGACAAGTGTTTATTGTAGGCTCTTCCTCTTCCTGTGCTTTGCAAATGAACTGCAATATAAACTCCAACTGACCATACATGGTTAGATGTAAGTTTCCATTGCTCTGTGTTTAACAATGTACAGTTAATATATTATGCACTAAACACTTGTGTTTGCAACACAGATAACATAACTGTCTAACCCTCATGATGTACTTACTGTGTCAGGGGAAATTTTTTCCACACCAAGAGCTCAGAACTAGCAGCTGCATTGAGGGATGTCATGGCCAGACCATGCCCCTGAGCAACAGGATCAAGACTTTTATAACTAGAAATGTTTTATTTGGTAAGAAATGTTTTCCCAGATAAACCAATTTACATGGAATCATTGATTCCTTAGAACTTAGGCTTTTTACTGATACAGCAAAATGAGGATATAGGGAACTGCAACCCAATATTACTAAAGAAAGCAGTGCCTGAAAGGAGAAATTTTGTGCAGCTAGATCCTCTTGTTCATGTCAGCAATGCCCCAGAAATTTAGGACAAAAATAGGTCCTCACTGTTTTATTTTCTCTACCACTGTGAGTTAGTTTTGGATTATATAAAGTTCATTGTTTGAGCTTACATTTGCAGAGCAATCCTACACATGTTTTAAGGGGCATATTGAAGAGCTAATATTGCTGCAGATGATGGTCACACTTTTACATGTGTTTTGAAGACTAGGATTAAATTGTTATAGGGATATAACTGTTGGAATTATAATGTGTTCTCCTCTCTCATTTTTCATTAAGCTGAACATTTATTTAACAGTCAACAGAAACAAAAGTGCCTGCAGAAACACTTCCCCTGCTTGTGAAGGAAAATGAGATATTGCTTCACACTCTGGTGACAAAGACTGTCATAATATCACTAACCAGTGAAAGCATTTTCAGCTGAAGCCATGAAAATGCAATATAGTCTATATTACCAGAATATATATTGCTCATTCTGTGTTAAATTGTAGGCATCTCCCTGAGACAGAGAGTTGTCTCTCTGTCTTCCCATATATAGAAAATCCTAAGAGAAAGGAATATCTTCAGAGAGAAACACTTAAATTCAACTCCTACACCAAAGAGAGACACTACTACAGGAGATCATCCATTGCTCCTATTCAGAATTGCCCTTTGGAGGTGACTGTTGCTCTCTATTAGTTTGAAGTTTGGTGATGTGAATTTCCTTTCTGCAGATCTCACTTCAGGGAAGTACTGTGAACTCTTTTGCAGGTGCTAAGGGAACTCAGAATAGCCTAAAAACTAAACAGAGGGAAATTACAGCATTCACATGGACTGTGAGCTTCAGTTAATGTGGAATTTTGCTTCCTTCTAGATGTTTTTCAAGCACTTGAGCCTATTGCTGTGATTCATGCAAACTTAAGAGGTCAGAGAGGCAATAACTTCAGTCAGTACCATTTAACTTACTTTCAGATGCAAAATCATTTCCAGTGAAATGAGTTCTTTTGTTTCAAAGGAGACTAGAAATTTTCTTGTTGGTAAAACATGCAGCAGTAAGTCAGTTGTTTACAGCCTGGCTTGCACCTGGAGCTCTAGAACTGTGCTTAGAATTTTTTTAAACACAGTGGTCAGAGGAATCAGGAGAGATGAACTACAACTCACAGTGGGGTGCAGTATACTCCTCAAATATGTATAGCTGATGCTTTAAAAATATTTAGCTTTTAAACAAAAATCAAGAAATCCCTGTATTTGGAAGAGCAGAGAGGGTGAAATAACACAGAGGACTGATGGGAAAATATTTGTGTGTGTCCAGGACAGGCTTAAAACTTGTAGTCATATGGACAACATATGTATACATTAACTGAAAACAATATGTAGTTTCCACTGTGCAGGCATATAAATTTTATTTTGCAAATGCATCTTTTATGCCAATAATTGTAAGATATAATTCTTCATATCAATGAAACCCAGTTATTTGCTCATTGACCAAAGTAAGCAGGAGGAATCAGCACCTGCATTAAGAAAACTGAGATGGCATCCCATGGGACAGTTTCTGAGCCCAGCTGTGAATATATTGAGAGAGAAACAGTAAGAAAAATATATAATGTTTGCTAATAGATGCTAAAAATGAAATAAAATGAAAATATCTTTAAAAATGTAAGGTTTTTCTTGGGAGGCTGGGATTTTTGCTTTTAAATAGTGGTTAGCTCTGTGCATAGCTTGTAATTTTTTACCTAACCCTCCCCTGGCAGAGCTTGAGTCTGTGCCCTCTTGTCCTGCTGCTGGTTGCCTGGGAGAAGAGACCAACCCCCACCTGACTCCAACCTCCTGTCAGGGAGTTGCAGAGGGTGAGAAGGTCTCCCCTGAGCCTCCTCTTCTCCAGGCTGAACACCCCCAGCTCCCTCAGCCTCTCCTCATGCCACTTGTGCTCCAGTCCCTTCCCCAGCCTCGTTGCTCTGCTCTGGACCTGCTCCAGCCCCTCAATGTCCCTCCTGAGCTGAGGGATCTTGATCTCTGTGTGTACTGCTGTGGGGAGGAGATCAGCCACTGAATCGAATCTGTAAGGTACACATATAGCTTATATTTCACTTGCAAACCAACTTCAAATAGCTGAACACTTCAGTTGCTGGTGAGAGCTTAATTTTCTTTTTGAGAGAGACAATGGTTGCTAGTAAAATAGATTCAGAAGGAAATTCATGTCACCATTCCTGGAAGTGTTTAAGAGGTGTCTGGATGTGGCACTGGAGGATCTGGTTTAGGGTTTAGTGGTTCCAGCAGTGACAGGTTAATGGTTGGACTCAATGATCTTAGAGGTCTCCTCCAACCTTGATGGTTCAATGATTCTACTCTAAATTCTTTAGGAGCCTCAGAGAGCCTTTCTTGTCTTATTTCAAAGAGCACAGAAAGATGCTCTGGTCCTAACTTCCTGCACACACATGTTTTTGATTTCAAAAATCAAGATAAATTAACATGGCCTACAGTTTTCCATTGCATTCTTAAGCAGACTAAGAATTTTTGGATATAGTGTTCTGCTAAGGCTTTCTTTGTGGATAAGGTATGTTTTCAGGTGGACCTGAAATAACCACAAAGCATTGCCTCCCTCAGGAAGCAGAAGTAGCAGTAAAGCCCATACTTGTGGTATAAATTAGGAAGAAAATGAAACCTGCAGTTCTTCAGTGAAAGTGTGGAATGTGCTAGGAGTCAGGATAACACCTGGAACACAAAGATGCTTTGAGCAGTGATGCCCTAATGAAAAAGCAGAATTTCTTTTTCTTTCTGAAATGAGACTCTGATACATAGAATCATAGAATCAGCCTGGTTGGAATAGACCTCAAAGATCATCAAGTCCAACCCTACCGTGGTCACTAGACCATGGCACTAAGTGCCACATCCAGTCTCAGCTTGAAAACCTCCAGGGATGGTGTCAAGTAGGGCTATGGTTTAGCTGGGTGGAACTGATAAAAGGTGAAGGACAGGAACACAGAATTTCACTCAAACAGAGCTGTCATGGCAGGCAGGGTTAATACTCACTTCCAGCTGTATGAATAAGAGAGGCCCTTGGAGGAGACCATCAGGGAGTTTCCCAGCCATTACTGTAGAAAACAAAGATCTGATCAAGACTCTGGCAAAAATCTTGGATCCTCACTGAGTATCTGATGACACATAAGTGCTTGCTACTGAGAGACAAAGATCACAGGAACTGTAAAGGGAATGTTTGTTTCTGGAGATGGTGAAACTTCAGTTGCTGGAACAAACATTTGCTTGGATTTCTCTTCATAGGCAATGATATAGTTCTCATTCCTATATTTGAAGACTCATTTCAATTTTCTTCCCCACTGGAAGAACAATGCTAAAAACAGTTCACTGCATGGAGATGAAGAAAGGAATTTCTGTGAGAAACAGTTTTAATTATTGTAGTAGTCTGCTAAATAGTTAATTTGATTTTTAGGATTAAGCCTCTCTTTCCAGGCTTGTAAAACACACAATCATCATTCAAAGCTTGTGCCAGTGTGGGGTAGCTGTATTATTGCTGAGAAGAAAAGCTTAAGAAATACAGTCAAGATTTTTGCATAGAAGGAGATTTTTAGAGTTTCACATATGCCTTGACCTCTTGTTCTTTTGGATATTGTTAGGCCCCTTTCTTTGACAACCTTTTTTTAGTACAAGGCTGAATGTTGTCAGATAAATGCCTGTAGACTTCCTGACATGCAGTTGAACATTTATGCTCTTTTACTACATCTTTTTGTTCTGAGTATCATTTTTTCATTAGACTGGCTAGAAATTCTCAGATAAAAAACCAAAAGACCTACAATACAACTGCTCATATACACCTGAAATCTCAACTTGAGCAATTGGAGTCTGTAATAGCAAAAATTGCCCTTTAAACTAGGAAGTGGAAATTCCACCCTTTGAAGAAGTCTTTGCTGAGAGTCTCAGGTGGAGAGTCAGGTGGAATCTGCTCATCAGAGCAGATAGATCAATGTCTTCTGGGTTGCTCTTATTTCCAGTGATGGGTTAAGAATTGGTAAGAAGCAGCAGTGATCTAATGCTCTCCAAGAAACAGTTTGTTCAGGATTTTTAAGAATACATTGCCACCTGCTGTACAAAATTTTGAATTTCTTTGTCAGTTTTACTATTTCACATCTAATGTCCTTGAGCAGAAAAGCTTCTATCATTTGATGCTAACTCCTGGAATCAATCTATTGACTTCAATGAGCTAAAAATTTTTGTACCTTTCAGTGCAATTGTTTCATAAAGGTTTTCTGAGCATTTGTGAATTCACACGATGGAAACAATACATTTAAATTGCTGCAGAGACAACTTAGATGGAGAGGCTATTGGTTCCCACTGTGACTGAAATCTCTCTCTTGTTTTATCTCTAAGCTAAGAGAGGAAATCCAACACAATCCTACTGAAATAAGTTGTGCTTATATTAGCAAGACAAGCACTACACTGAGGTGCAGCTTTCTCAGTTGGTACCTCATGCAAAGGAAAGTTAACAACCCAAAAAAAAGACCTTCATCCCAGACAGATTTTAGGGAATGTTTCACTGATTTAAATTAAGTAAAGGTTTGATTCCTAATTTCTAGTTTGATTAAACTTCAGATTTGGAATAGCTGCTTTCATCTGGTCTCATAATAATTAACTCTATGTTAGCTCTTTAGTATATGTCTTCTGATTTTCCATAAGAATTGATCAAGGGTGATCATGGTATTATGAAAGCTAATAAAACTGGCTCCTCAAATATTGCATTTGTCAAATGTTAGGCATGATACAATGAGTTTTCTGCTAAGAAGACAAGAAATCTGCAACAAAAAAAAAAAAGAAAAAAAAAACATGGTTTGCATACATTTTTGCAGGGTAAATAAAATTCTGAAGTGTCTTAAAAGCAAGCAAAAAAATCAACCCCCAACACTGTCTACAACCTACCCCCAACTACATCCAGTCTGATGAGAAATGGAGCTGTCCTGTTTTCAAACTTAATGTTGGTGTTGGTTCTGAATTTCCATATAAAGAAGAATTATTCCCATGAAGTTTTTAAAAGTTGCCTTTTTGTTCTGTTTGGGGTTTGTTTGTTTTTTTAAACAGTTGATTTCTAGTTTGGGTAAATTTAAGGAAAACTGGTAGAGTGGTTTCCTAAAAATGGTAATATATATTTACTTGCTGCTCTGTGCCTCTATAAAGTCTGACTCTCCTTGGTCATGAAACACTGCCATGCTAATAAACATGTTTAGTACTAGTCTTTCTTATCTTGGGTTTCTGAGGACCTCTTTTTTTCTTCTCATGGAATCTGAGGAACAAACACACGAGGTTACTGGGTCACACACTAGTTCTTCTAACAATGAACTTTGATTTGTTTAATTCATCTGTCAGGATTTGTTTGGCTTTACATAATTACTTCCAGACTTATCTGTGATAACTTAATGGCTTACTTTTGTTGTGACCTTTTTGGTAAGGTTGTATATAAAAAAAAAATTGCACTGATTGCTTAAGAGGATGTGGGCAGTATTGTAAAAGACATTTGTTTGATTAAATGGCAATTAAAAAGTGAATGTAATTAAAAATACAGTTAGGACCAGCTCTTCTTCTGTGTGACTCTTGTGGAGCTTAAAGGTCAGTTTATGCTATGGCTTATAGGGGTTATTGCCATTCATTACGTGTGTTCTAGAGTAAGCACTGCACAAATAGAAAGCTACAAAGAGTTACTGCAGTCCCTTTGCAAAAAAAGAATTGTCTAAAGTAAACTTCGAATCCTTCCTGTTATTTATCCTGACATTGCTTGCTGCAGTCAGGTTGGAACTCCCAGTTTAAACCTGACCCTTAAAAAGACAGTGATTTGCAACCCAGAGAAATGGGTTGGCACATGCTGCAGAAAGCTAGAGTTGCTTTGGTTTTTCTGCATTCTCTTTTGGGATAATTAATACTTCGAGGGCAGCTAGTCCCTGCTGTGCATGAGAATTTAAAGATATGGTTGCACATGTGTGGGAAGGCAGGGAAGGTTTGTTTGCACCTTCCCCTGTAAGATGGAAGACTCCCTAGATCCTCATTTCAGCTTTATCTTATCCCCATTAAACTATGCTCTGCACCTGATTGCTGGTGAGTCAAAAAAAAATACAGAGGAGAACTTGGTACAAATTAGAGATTTGTGTAATTATAAATGGGTGAAAAATTAAAGCTGTTTGATTAGGCAAAAGAATCAAGAAAAAAGTCAGTTTTAGGATCAAGTATAGACCTCTATTGCTGCTTCATCATGATGATTTGCAGCATTATACTTAATCCTATGATCACATTTTAATTTCTAAATAAGGCAGCAATCTGTGTTCTTCCAATGTACCCACAGCAATCACAGCAAGTTAATCAAGGCAGAAACTGATGCATTTTGTTTTCTGGTGGAGTTGCCTTTTCATCTGGCACAGAAGCTAAGGCTGATTTCTGTTTTCACCCTTTTCTTCTTGGTCAAGTTTAATACATTTTAAAACCCTTATCTTATGAAGCTTTGCAACACATCAGACATGGCTGCAACAGTTACCTTCAGCAAAGCTCTCAGGAGCACAGAAAATTGAAGTGACATCTACAAACATGTTGCTTAAATTGAAAAACCTTCCAGATCATGGAATCAACTAGTTGTTTCTATTCTTTTCAGTGTGTTTGTTGTTGGTGGTGTTGTTATTTTGTTTCTACATAGTTTTCAGGAGGAAAAATGTTTGTAATCTCCTCACTTCATTATGTTATCTGTGAATAGTAATTATTGGTGCTTCTCTGTCAAAGGTCTGTAATGAGCCTTGAATGGCAAGGCAGTTCAGTTCATTGTGTTTGGATTTTTCATGAAATAAAAGTCTTACTGAATCTGATAATATTGAAAAGAATGGTATTTTTTTCTACAGGCTCTATTGGATTCCCTTTCGTGTTTTGCTAGTAGATTTAGCTGTTAATTCATCTTGGTCTATATCTTTAAATAACTTAAATATTACAATGCTGTTCCTAATCTGCTGTGCTAGGGCTAGATCTAGATCTCTCCTCATCTATATTTCTTTTTCTGGAGTTAAAATCCTAATTCAGGCCAGCTGCTTAGGTAGCTAATGTCTAGGGGGTTTTTTTGCCAATGAAGACAAGCTGATAGTAATAAGTACTCACTGTGGCTGTGGAAGATCTGCAGTTAGGTCTCTGCTCTAAGTCAAGCATGAGCTGTACCAGCTGTAGCAGGTATTCACATGCCAGATCAATCTCCCCAAGATTTCTCTGCTGACCTTTGGCTGTAAGTATGCTCTGAACAAGTCTGTAGGTTTGAGGTCCACTAACAAATTGGGTGTTTTCTATAATGTTACATCTGTAAATGAGAGTAATTGTAAATCTCTTGAGAAGCTCCTCAGTGGGAAGTGTACCTTCCTGTGTGACTTGAGAGGACAGCAGCTTTGAGACCTGAAAGGACAGCAGCTTTGAGACCTCAGCTAATGCAACTTTGCCTGTCCCTTCCTTTTTCTCCTGATCATTTTCTGTTGGCAGAAATATATGATGTGAAGTTCAGACGTGGCTATAGAACAGTTTGTTTCACGTCTTCTTTCCCCTTGGCACACAGGGCAGTTGGCTAATCCTCATCTGAAAGTTTCAGTGCTAACTCAAGTCACCTTCTGGTGTGACTCCAGTGAATCCACAGCCCTACGTGGACACCTAAACCAGAATTGCTCCAGGAAGGAACAGCAGTGGAATATATAGGGTTTTGGAGACAAAAGTTCAGAAAAGAGAGTTTCAGGTGTTTTCCTTCTCCCTGTTTTAGGATTAGAGAGGTGACACGATGGCCACAGAGGAGAGAACTGGATGTTGCTGTCATACCTAGGGCAGAGATATTTTATCACTCAGTAGAAATTAATTCATCCAGTGTATTTGATTTGGTTGTTGTTGTTTTTACATTTGTTTGCAAGGTTTAGAATAAATGCTTAAACCATCATGTTGCTTGAGAAAATGTGGCTTTGAGCCAGACAGGAACAGTAAATAAATATTTCCCTGATGCTTTTAGTTACTAGGGACCCTGTGGATGGAAAACAAATTACACAACATATACATGCACGCTTAGGCTTACTCTAGGATTAGTTTTATTTTTACTGTAATAGATAACCTTCCCCTGTAGGATATATGATTTCCTTCACTGCTACTTTCAATATTATAAAAGATAACTAATTAAAATCTAGATTAACATTGGGATCCTCCAGACACCAAGCTGTATCCAGGTGCCAGCACAGCCCAGAGGAACTGTAGCCCATGGATGGGACACTCTGGAGCACAGGGAAAGTGAGAGAAGGAAGGATTGTCAGACAGGAATCACTATTATGCAATTCCTCCCATCCCCTGTGCCACCCAGCACCTCCACTAAAGGGACTGAGTGGACCTGCAGCAAGAGCAAGGAGGGAGGAGAAAATTCTGGAGAGAAGGAGAGCTTGGGAGAGAATGAGGGATGTTTTTTTCCCCTAAGTAATTTGATGTTTTCCTTTTTTTTCCCCCTAATATCTGGATCATTTATTAAATGTTTATTTCAATTGACATTAAGCTAAATTCTTCAGGTTGAATCTGTTTTGCCCAGGACAGTGCTTGGTAACTGATCTCCCCTGTCTTCATCTCAACCCATTCACTTTCTCACTCTCATTTGTCATATTTCCTCTCTGGTTCTGCTGGATTGGGGGAATAAGCATGTGGAGGTGTGTGAGCTTATCTGAGAGCTGGGGCCAACCCACCACACAAACCTTTCCCTGTGGCTGTTGTGTGACACCAGAGTCTCTTACACCTTCATCCTGCAGCTGAGTCCTTGTGGCCAAGAATTTGGCCCCAGCTCTGGTGTCAGGAAAGGATTTCAGGGAAATAACACCTATCTAATCAGTGGCACAATGAGGATAAAATATCCAATTTGACTGTGCCTGAACTATGATTTTCTGTATTGACATGTGGATCAGAATGACCTCTTCTCTGCTGAATTTAGGGCTCCTGAATCTTGCATTGACCCTTCTTTGTGCACAATCTTTGTGGATTTGAGGTGTAATTTCCTTTATTGCTTGACTATGGGAACATAGAGAAATGTTGTGGGAGCTGTCTTGGATTCCTGTCACTTTGCTCCAACAAAAGTGCCCAGCACAGATTTCCAGGGTACACTTCAAGCTCAGGGCTGTGACTGTGTTTGTAAATATAAGAATATATTGCATTTTAGGACTGACAGTTCTGATTTGTTTATGTGAGGTATTAAATCCCTTTGAAGACCAGCTAAGAGGAAAACTAATGATTAACTAAGCTGCAGTTATGATGTCTTCTGGTTTTCTTTGGATTTAATGTTGTAAAATTCCCAACTCATTATATACTGGAGTAAATATTTATTTTTCTTTTAGGTTGGACATCCTAGATTTAATAATCTACAAGAAATTGGGAGGATTTTTGAAAGCACTGTACCATTCTTTGGATGAGGGTTTAACAAGTGTATAGCTACACTCACTTAATCCTTTGCATTTTGATGCAAACTTTTAGTTGAAACTGAAATCTACCTTGTTTGGCTTGACCAAAGGAGACTTCCTGACCATGCCCCAAGGGACCTCAGTACTTTTGGCATCTGGCAGAGTCCCTGGAGTAGCTCCTGTAGCTTAGTGACAGTCCTGTCCTCCCATTCCTGAAAAAAAGGCAATTTCCATGGAGTATGCTGCTCCATCTTAAAGAATGATTTACTATTCCTTAAGAACTCCTAAACTACCACATATATTTCCTTTGGCCTCCTCCTTCAGATTGCCTGATTTTATGACACTTTAGTCCTTGGTATAGACTTGATATGCTTAACTTTAATTATACTCTGGAGTACTTCAAGAGATAAAGTTATGGCAATAAACACAGCCAATGCTTAAACTTTTCCTTTCTAGAATACATTATTCGTGACAAAATTTATGGATAAATACTTACATCAAAGAAGGTTTCAGAAGTGAGCTTGTTTTGTTGCTAATTGCAAAATAGTTACACTTGATTTTCCAGTCGATGTTTTTCCAGTCAATGCAAAAGTCTTTTTATGCTGCTTCCCAGAGCAGCAGGGAATTACTTCTCCTGGAGGAAGCCTTTGAGGAGCTTTTCCCACTAGATGGCAGAAGATACTTTGGACCAGAATATTCAGCATAAACCAAGCACACATTTATTGGATTTAAATACTAGGTTTTGCCCACTACTGCCGAAATTTTATTTATTAAAAGTTTATCTGGTCATACATTATCCGGATTCCTTTGAGTATACAGCCCCACTCGCTCTCTGCAAATAAATGGTAAATTTAAATTGCAAAGGTTTGAGGGCAGAAATCTCCTGTTACTTAGGCAGCCTTGAAATCAAGGTTTATAGAAATTTCTGTATGGAAAAATCTACTTATTCAAAAGAAGCTGCAAAATTGCACTTTGTTAGGAGGAGCTGCAGTGACAGGACAAGGGGGAAAGGTTACGAACTGAAAGAAGGGAAATTGAGGTTAGATATTAGGGGAGATTTTTCCTGTGAGAGTGGTGAGAAATTGGCACAGGTTGCCCAGGGAGGCTGTGGCTGCCCCAACCCTGGCAGTGTTCACAGCCAGGTTGGATGAGCCTTGAGCAACCTGCTCTGGTGGGAGGTGTCCCTGCCCAGGGCAGGGGTTGGCACTAGATGATCTCTAAGCTCCATCCCAACCCTTAAATTCTATGATTCTATGAATGAAATGGATACAAATATTATCACTACAACATTTCCATTATAATGTGCATCATGTTTTGAGTCTGCATGTATAATACACCTTATGTATTTTAATGTTTTGTATTGGGTAGCATATTGAGTTGCTAAGCTTTTTACCCTGTAATAGTTTCCACTAACCTTTGCATGGATTTTCAATTTAATGTGGTTTAGGTACAACACTGTGACCAGGCAATAATCCTTGTTTTGCTAGCTCTTTCCTAGAGCATTTGCAGCTCCAGCAGCTGAAATGTTCATTGAATAATGCACTGCTCATATACATAGAAATACCCCTCTCTCTTGCAAACATGCAGGTATGTAAATATGTATCTATGCTATCACTTATTTTTTACCTAAGTGCTTCTCTCAGCATCAAACATCATGATTGCCAATGCCATTGCTTACTGTGAATGTTTTTCATATAAGTTTGGCTTCAGTATCATCTCCAGGCAGAAAACACTGAAAAACCCAATTACCTCTCAGGCTGAGGGTGGCAGATTATTCTGAAATGGTCAGTGGAAAGCAAAAGGTTCTTAAAGACCTTAACTCCAGCAAAACTTACCCTGTTGTTTTATATCCACAGAACAGATGAGCTGCTGAGTATCAGTAGAAAGTTCCAAACAGAAAAACACTTGGACCTCAGTTTGCTTTAATTAGCTGATAGTTAACTTGCCCTTGTGACTTAAAATATTTCCTAGATATTATGTAAATGACTTCTTCTTGAGACTAGTTGAATCACCCATGCTTTTAATTTCACCAGCTCTAACCCCCATTTTCCAGCCCCTTATGGTTTTCTGAACTGCAACACTTCTTTGTGGGGTAGTATTTTATATCCTAGCTGTGCCTCAGGCTGAACTTTTTGGAAATTTTTGGCTGAGAAAGTTCAGCCATTTCCAGGAAAGCCTAGGGAAAATGAGTTATTTGTTCCATGTTTTTTTAAAAATAAAATAAAAGCTGGAATCTTTGCTTTGAATGTCTGTCTGGTGCTCTGGAGTTAGGATTTGAAATGACACTGAGGAGGAATGAGGAAGGAAAGGCATTTTAGAGTCAGAATATGACCTTTGCTACTCATTGGAAAATTTGTGACAGGCCTTTGCAAAAATCTTTCTTGTACATAGGCTGGATGATCTCCCTTGGTTTTCTTGGTGAATAGACATCACAGGTCTGTTAGGGAGGGCACAGAGCACCCCCAAAGCAGGAGTGAGCCTGCTGCCCTCCATCCATGGGACTGAAGGCAGAGGTGGGAAGGAGCAGTCTGGATCCATCACTCCCCAGTTCAGATGTCTCCATCTGTCAGCCCCTGCATGCTGCTCCCTCTATTCTTAAGTACAACAATGAGGACAATTCTGGTTTTGAAGGCAAAAAACCCCAATTCTGTCTTTTAAATTCTGCTGCCAGTGGGTAGAGGAACCCAACTCAGACATATATATCTACTTCTAATCTGGATGAATCCCATCTGATGACTCCAGTGAAACATTTGGATATGTAGTTCTGCAGAAGGAAACTTGGGCTAGCTGAGCATAAAAGTGCATATTCTCAGCATAAATTGGTTTCAGGTACCTTGTTTTTCTTGACAAAAGAGAATTCCTGACAGTGCCTCAAGGGACCTCAGGACTTCTGGCATAGCCAGGTACTACTCCCTGGAGTAGCTCCTGCAGCTTAGTGACAATCCTGTCCTCCAGTTCCTGAAAAAGGCACTTTCCATGGAGTATGCTGGTCCACCTTGAAGAATGATTTGCTGTTCCTTAAGAAGTCCTAAACTACCACCTACCTTTAAAAATGGGAGAAGTCTCTTATTATGCTAAGACAAAGGCTTAAAGATTCATTTGGATGAAAGGAAACTGTTACCTAAAGACAAGACAGCAATGTGCTGCTGGAATTTAACTGTTTTCTCTCTAGCTTGTTGTGAGCATTAGAGAGAGACTATATTCTTGCAAGAATTGTCTCATGCAGAATGAAATCTGAGAAAACTGCCTTAACTCTACCCCCAAACTTCTAGATTCTTACTTTACATAAGTAAGAACAAAACACAAATATTTTTCAAGGGATGCCTTTCCCTTTCTTGTGTAGTTTGAGGATGTTCATTGTGTTACTTTAAACCACTGAAATGACACATTTGTACAAGCAAATTATTTTGTAACATAAAGGAAGTCACCCTTTATTTTGGATTTATGTGCTTTTTGCTGTCATTTCTTCATCCTTTTATCAGGCAGAAAATATAAACATTGTCAAATTTGTTTCCCTTGTTTTAACTCATGTCTCTTGCAGGAGCAAAATGCTGTCAACTCTATTTCTTAAGTGAAATCAGCCTTGTCTTCTCAGCTAACCTTTTCAGCTCTACTATTTCACAAAGCATGTATAGCAAGAAACAATTATTGTATTGGTATCTTAACAGCATTGTAGAAATCAGCTTGATCTCAACAGCTCATAGAGAACAATTAGGCTAAGTAAATATATTTAATTCCAAAACTAGAAGAAGCTTCTTTGGATAGTATAAAGCTACTTCTCTTTACATTGCTTTAGGGAGCATTGTCAGTGGAGTCTGTCACACTGAATGTTATCAACACCTGGAAATATCTTTTCTTGTGTATGAGAAGCTATTTGAATATGTATTTTGGTGATTTTTTTTTCTAGTTTTCAATCACTAAACGTAAAACAAAGGGCAAGTGTTAAACAAAGGGAAATTCCTTCTGTGAAATAGCTTCTTCTGATGACATTTCCAACTGCTCAGGTATCTGCTACAGTTCTGGGCAGGTTAGCAAACAGTAATGCTGCTTTGTGGTTGTGGTTCTAAGCAGGTTTTAATGCTCTTGCTGATACCATAGAAATATTCCAAGAATACTTACACTTGAAACCAGTTTAAAAAATCAACTATGTCACTTGGGGGTATATTTGGGTCTTTATTCCCTTTGTTGTTGCTGTAAAAGATAACACAGCACTCCTTTAAATATACGTTTCCTGTCTCCCATAAAAATCTTGGCTCTTAGTTTGCTTTCATGTTAGCAGAAGAGATTAGTTCCAAATGACATTAAGAATCAAAGAAGTTCGGTAAATTAAGGTGCCTTGAAAAATCTGTCAAATAAATCCGATATAATGGGTTTGTTTGGTCTTGACAGTGAAACAAAACAAACAAAAACAACATTCCCTGTCTGCTAAAATTTCAGTGCAGTGCTGGAATGGAGGTCAGAGCTTCCTCGATATGAAAAGGAATCCTGTTACTGGGATAAGTAATCAACCACCTGGGAGAATATAAAACTAAAATGAGAGGTGTCCACGGAGACACAGCAGTGCTGCCAAGTTAAAGATTTAAATCCAAATAAAATATTACAGTAGTCTCAGGTGATAGCATCCATAGAAGTTTGGACCTCATTAGGGGAATTGAAAAGCTTAGAGCTGTTTCCAGTAATAACACTCAATTTAGTTGGTTAAATTAAAGCCAAACTAATCTCCTTTCCATGAAGTGTTTGAGCAAGTTGTAGAAAACTTCCCCCATCAGTTTTCTTGTAGGAGAAAGAAGTCTCATATAAATAGTGCAGCTAGACTGAACTGAAACTCTATGCACCAAGCTGGCAATTCCCATTTACACTTTGGTGTGAGTCTATCTCTTCACCTGTTAAACAAATCTAAGACTTCACTGTTTCATCCATCGTCAGACTTAAAATGAAACTTCTGGAGAGTGTTTGGGTTCATGAGTGTGATGTGAGCTTTACTGTCCTAAAGAAAGTGGTGAGTTCATGATTTCAACACAAGCTGGTGGAATTTGGTTTGAAGGAACTGAAGGAGAGTTTTCCTTTTCATGTGGCGTCCTCAGTTCCTCAATGTTTTTTCATGTAGTTCTCAACCACTTGTAAAGATTCTTAAGAAACCTTTAACTAGCCAGTGTTTAAATGAAGAGATGATTTTAAAGGAACTGCTGAAGTAAGGAACAAAACATGTTTGATACATTAGAAATTTGTATTAAAGTGAAAAATGAACCCAGCTATGCTTTACCTCTCCATAACTCAAGGAATATGGATTACAGAATGTATGTGGATGTCCTTCAGCAAAGCCTTTTCTATGAACCATGCTGACAACATGACAGTCAAATTATAGACTTAAAATCTTTATTGGTGATTGAACTTAATCAGTCAGTCTTGTTGTACCCAACCTCTCACCCTTTGTAGTTTTCCATGACACTTCTGAATTAGGTCTCAGTGGTACAGTAAATTTGTTTCTCCCATTTTCCTTGGCATCAAACTGATTTAAACTGAAGGAAGGAAAGTCTAGGTTGGATGTGAGAAAAAGGTTTTTTACTCTAAGGGTGGTGAGACCCTGTCCCAGGTTGCCCAGGGAGGCTGTGGCTGCCCCAACCCTGGCAGTGTTCACAGCCAGGTTGGATGAGCCTTGAGCAACCTGCTCTGGTGGGAGGTGTCCCTGCCCAGGGCAGGGCTTGGGGCTGGGTGATCTCTAAGCTCCATTCCAACCCTTAAATTCTATGATTCTATGATTTTTAATATATATATAGCCAGACTGAATAAATTGTCTAAGTTTAGATTTATCACAAATTTTACTCTGCTCTGAACTACAGCAAATATGAGCTTGATATCATTATAATACAATATGGGCACCATGAAGGCAAAATTACCTTGTTATACAGAATTTTAGTAAATACATATAAATAAATCTTGAAACATATGACATGTCTGTTGCCCTTTTTTGTTATGTGCTGTATTCTATGACTTATCCTGGATCCAATAATGTGCTCAAGAGGAATTGGCCTCAGTGAATTTCAGCATGTGTTTAAAGGTTAGCATATGCTGGAGGGCTCTGCTGAACGGGACATCTTGCTTGTGTCTTGTGATTTATCATGCTTTTATTATGCTGTCTAAGTTTCTTATGCTTGCCACCTTTGCTTTCACAGCTTAGATAACTTCTTCCCTTAAAATTTCACTTTGCTCTTGATAAGTAGGATAAAATGTTGCTTTTCAAGGCAAAAAAATGTCCCTGTGTACAGCAGGGCTGGGAAACTAAAGGTGAGATCAGTCAGAACTGTTGAGTCAATGGGACTGAAATAAAAAAAACTGCTTTCCTATCTTCTGAGATAAGGAGGCATTTTGCTACAAACTGTCACACTTCAATGTGCTGACACCCTCATGTGAAAACTCTTCAGTGTGGTCCATTCAAAGCTTATTGGATGGTTTTGAAAATGTGCTAGATGTGCTCAGGGATGAGGTTAGAATAACACAGACCTGGAGAAATTAAGGCATTGAACCATTAAGGAATCCAGACCCTCACAGTACTCTTTTTGGGGATGGTATCATTGATTTTCATAGGGGAAATAGAAGATTACATGAACAGAACATGGGTGCTTGAGCCTGACCTATCTGAGCCACTGTTACTCTGCATTTATCTATGTGATCCACAGGTTGTGATGCTCAGCTAGACTATGTTGTCAACAGGAGCAAAGCTGTTGACTTTATCTTGCAAAGCTTCAGCTTGACATATCAGTCTTGCAGGTGTGGTCATGCAGTCAGTGAACAGATTGCAGTGATTTCTGAAAATAAAGTTTCTGCCTCAGTCATAGATGGAAAACTGAACTGGGGGAATATCCTGTATGGGTTGAACTTAGCAACCTGTGGTGTGACAGGAGCAGAAAGGTTCATTCCTGTGCCATGAGTGTTTCCTTGCTGGGCAGCCCAGGCAGAGCATGACCAAGATATTTCTAATAATACCCAAAGCCTGAAATAACCTACACATGTCTAAAATCTATGATAATAAATGCCTAAATAACTTGCAAAGTTTTAGAGAAGAAATTAATTAACAGTCTCAGTTAAAAAAAATAACAAAAAGCTATACTGGAAGTTCAAAGGTTGAGCTGATATGTTGGAAATCCATGTTTAGTCTCTGAAGGGGGTCTGGAGAGAAGCTAGAGAGGGACTCTTTTTTTAGGAACTGTAGCTAGATGGGACAAGAAGTAATGGGTATAAATAGGTATAGATTAAATATTAGGAAGTTTTTCCTGTGAGGGTGGTGAGACACTGGCACAGGTTGCCCAGGGCAAACTTGTCTTCAAGTAATCTATGATACATAACATGATCTTCAAGGCACAATTGTGTTCTTGATTTAGTGGGGTGTTTAGTCAGTACTCTCTTCCTTTCCCTGCCTTTTTCTGACCCCTTATTAAAGTCTCATTTTGCCCTTTCCTAAGTCCACTGATACACACATTGAAGTACCACGAAGTAATTAAATAAATTTCTTTTTAGGAAGCAATTGTTCCAAAGGCTTCTTCGATACTCTAGCTAATAAATATCACAATTAAATTGTATTTACTTAAAAGCTACCCTACAAAGAGCCCAAGCTAGTACTTCCTGTCAAGACCAGATCCAGTGAAAGCTGTGCCATCAAAAGGAATGCACACTTGGACCCCAAATAATCCCAAAATTAGAATATCTTTTCATTTTATTCCTGAAATTGCTAGTCAAAGGGATGAGATTATAGGCAAGAATCACGTACCTATGAAATACTGCACATTGTGAAACTACTCATTTTTGCTTTGTTCCTATTGTATAGAGAGCCTAGAATGTTTTGGGTTTTGTGTTTTTTAATAACCGTGTATAGCTGTCTTAAACTGTGAGAGTCTCTTTGGAATATAAGCCTGTTTATTTTATTGTGCTCTGTTTAGTTATTCTAAAAAAGAGTTACAGACACATAATTGTAGCCATCTGTTGTGTTTTAAGTCCAATCTAGCCCAAAAGTCAAAAAAGTCATGGCAACAACTTATAAAAACAATGGCAATAATATGAACTCACTATGGTTACTGGTGAACCTTTATTTCTCCCCTCAAATGAAGTAAGTTTCCTCAGAGAGTTATTTTAATGTTTAATTTATTTCTTTATTAAATATGCCCACAGTATGACCAGCTTCTCTATCAAGATTGTCATATAGCTGTCTCCTTGACAATAAATCTGTGGTTCTCAAAAAATGTGAGTTCTCTTATAATTAAAGAAAAAAACAAGCTCTCAGTGAAACCTCAGTGCTTGTCATATATTACTCTAGTATAAACCAGCAAGAAGGATTAAGATTGTTTAAGAAAATTTATTAGTGGGGCTGAATAATATTTATCATATAATATATTTAACCCACACTCTGACAGATTTAAAATTCATTATTTATAGATTTTAGATATCTGATGTATTTGGTTTAATAATTCACTGAGCTATTTAGTAAATAGTTTCCTCAGTTTACTTAATCAAAATGTCAGTGACTTTTATGAGACATTGTTAGCTTTCAGTATTATCCTGTCTTAGCCATACCCAGTTTGTAAGTACCATAGTTATTTTAACTAGAAGTGGTGCATTGGTATTGGGACAGTGAGCAGTAAATGGCACATGTTGAAAATGACTTCTAGATGGATTGGATGAGGTCAGAACAGATGCTTTTTGCTACTGCAGGTTGCTGAGGTGATATATTTCATTAGTTCCCTTTTCTCTGTGTTTATGGAAGAATCACACGACAGGAAATCTATGCACAACTGTTTTTATGCAATCATAGAATCATCAAGGTTGGAGGAGACCTCTAAGATCTTTGAGTCCAACCATTAACCTGTCACTGCTGGAACCTCTAAACCCTAAACCAGATCCTCCAGTGCCACATCAGACACCTCTGAAACACCTCCAGGGATGGTGACTCCACCACCTCCCCGGGGCAACTTATTCCAGTACCTGAACACCCTAACAGGTAAAATATTTTTCTTAACCTCTAATCTGGCTCTCCCTTGTCTCAGTCTATGACCATTCCCTCTAGTCCTCTCACTGCAGGCAATGGCAGGAGAGACCACATCTAGCTCCTGTTCAACAGAAAAGCTGGAGTGTTTGGGGAGCAGTGTTGTCATATGAAGAGAATTACAGACTACAGAATTTTAGTGGCATGGAATTTCTTGAGAAGAGTGAGGGTGAAATGTATCCTGGATGGATTAATTTCTCTGTTTTGACTGTGAAGAGCTTAGCCTTACAATGGTCATAATTTGGAGCCTCAGGCTTGCCATTAGGCAGGATGAAATGAGCCCCAGTCACCTCCAGAGAGATGGTGGCCCAATGACAAGAGTCATTTCCCCCAGGTGATCAAGCAATGAGTGTTGCTATCTGTCCTAAAAAGTTCCCTACCAGTCACCAAGAGCGAACTGGGTTGTTTCTGTCAAACCAAATTGGGCACTGTAATAGTGAAGTTAAGATGAAAAATAACAGAGATCAGTTTCCAGTTGCTAAACGGGAAATAAGAGGAGATGTAAGTAATGGGAAATGTTTGTAGATTGTTTTATTCAGCTAATAATAATCTAAATAAAATGGCAAGTATTTCACATTGCTGTGAATGGGAGGTGAAATAAGAAATGTAAGTCATAGTGTCTGTGCAAATTCACTGACAAGTATAAATGTCATGTAAAAGTCAACTGACTTTTTTCACTTCTCATCTACTGAGTTAATTGTGTGTGGATATATTTGCTTTTACTCTTGGTTCTTTTGATAAACATGTCTGGTGAGCATGGGATTGAACCACACTCATTAGTATCTGCCTCGTATTACCATTAAAAGTGACAGTGGAGACTTGCTATTTTTTTTTCAAAGGGTGTAAAAATTATGTTGGTTTGTAACTTAAATACAACATACTTGCAGAGCAAAGGTAATCACAGAGCTTTGGTCCAAAACATCAACTCTGATTTTTTTGTTTGTTTGTGGGAAACTTACATTGAACAGTTATTTACATTTTCCTATGTTTTCTTGGGCCAGAATGAAAAAATTTCTATACAACATAATCATCTCCTTTAGGTGTCCTTGGAATCTCTCCCCTTTTTTGCTCTCCTATTTTTGCTTTTAACAGACTTCTGATTCTTTCCCATTTGAAGTAATTTTCCAAGTACTTATCATTAGTTCTTGTTTGTGTATGCATTTGTGCAACTGTAACTCTCTTAGCCACTGTCTTTTGATTCTTAATGCCTGAAGTTATCTGGTTTGATTTGTTCCTTTTATTACCTTTTATTAAAGTACATAGTGACTAAAAAATCAACTTATTTTGTATCATCCATACAAAGAACTCCTTTCTCTACTACTTTATCATACAAATCTTTCTCAGACTTTGGGTATTATTTGGTTCAAGCAGGTCAGTGGGTAAAATAGGGTATGCCCCTGGGTCAGAAGGTGAAAGGTGCTCGTGGCTGTGGAAAAGAAGCTGCTCCAGACTGGAATCTGATCAGTAGTGCTGTTGGTAACTTCACTTGGTCATCACCTCATGCCACTGCAAGAGTTCTTGATTGTATGAATGTTGGGTCATCCACAGCAAGTGAGAGAAAGGAAAGACCTTAGGACATTCCAGTATGCAGCTCAGGAAGCTGAAATCCTGATGGCACCAACTTAAATGCAAGTGGAATGGTTTAGGATGACTTAAAAGCAAGATTTTTTATATTTTTTTTAAGTGATTACCCCTGAAGATCAGAGACTTGTTTCTAATCAGATATCTCATCTGTTAAGCAGGTGGTTGTACAAAACCATTTGAAAAGTATCAGTGGGATTAAATATCACAGTTGTGTGTTGCAGTGTTTGGAATGTCAGTTTGCTCTAAAAACTCTCTCTGCCATTTAATCTCTTCCAGTCTCTGGTTAATATTAATCCAAACTAATGGTGCAAACACTCTGGGTGTGATGCAACAAGACATAAAAGCGTGTTCATAATTTGAAGTATTTGTGTCATCCTTTCAACCAATAAGCAGATGATTGAGTGCTCTGCTGGAACGGGGCCAGAGTATGTTTCGTTGCTGGTTAGGATGAGTTTGTGCATATGCTGTAACACACACCTTTGGATCTGACTCCATTCCTGCACAGAATGGAGCTAGAATCAACCTGGTTGGAAGAGACCTCAAATATCATTGAGTCCAACACTACCATGGTTACTAGACCATGGCACTAAGGGCCACATCCAGTCTAGATGGCAGATCTAGAGTTGGTACATTGTGGACTGGATTGTTATTGCATTGAACAGCCAGATAGTGTTCAAACCATCCTCCAGTACTGCACATAACAAAAATAAAATAAAAGGTAGGAATCATGATCTGTGGGTGAATAAAGAAAACAGGCCCAATTCCACAGTTCACATGAAGGGAAAATCTCCCACTGACTTAATTAGGTGCACTGCCTGACTAAACCCTGCATGATTTGGCCAACATTTCCTATCATTCCAATGTTATGACAGAAGTCACCAGAACAATTCCAGCTGAGAAGAAGTCATGCTCCACACTGCATTTGGAGAACAAATGGAAGTTGACTGCAGAACCTGAACATGGGTTGACAGTAGCTAATGATAGCACATAATCCTCATGCTCAACTCCCGTTAAACTCTCAGATTTAATGACCCTTCTATTTACGTATGACATAAGAAAGAAAAGATTTCCTGTCAGGTAAACAAAATGAAACTTTTGCTCTTAGCTCTTGTACTTCTTGTATAGGAAGTTCTGTTTTGAGAAAACCTGTTAAAATAGTATTTTATTTCTAATGAAATTACTTAGTCTATTCTATGTATTAGAGTTTTTCTGTTACTGATATCTGATGACAGAGACTTAGTTTCATTAGTGTCCTATTTGTGTATGATTCTTATGAGACTGATATCTAATTCTGATTTTCAGGCAGTCACTCCCAATAATATTTTTGATTATCTCTTTTCTTCTTGAGTAGCATGAATCATGGCAGTAACTCAAGTTTACATTACAAGATGCTTCAAGAGAAAAAGCTGTTGGTGTTCAAGGACTTCTGTGTCTCTAGCTGTCCTCCCCTTGAAAACAGAAGACAGAATTATATATTTACTTTTTCTGACACACCTCCTTTTCTGTAAGTTTTTTTTCCTGAAATACATTTTCTTTTTCAAAATATTTTGTTGCCCTTAGAAGGACTTATCAACTTCCCTTCTATAGCACAAAATAAGAAAGTGCTACAGTCCACTAAATACTCCAAGGAGGTGGACTCTACTGGTTTCTTCTTTCACCTTTGTAGATATCCTTTTCTGGGAGGTAGAAAATGGCCCCAAACCCCATAAAACATGTGGAATTGATAAAGGTGATGTCAAAGCAATCAGTCTAGTCAGTTTGGATAAAGAAGTCAAACGATGGGGCTGGTGGTTTTTTCTCTTTCATTGTCACACACAGTGTGTTTGTTGGTCCCTCTTATTTCCTGTGTGCTCGAGCTGTATTTGGAGGATCAGGTGAAGAGGTATTTTAGCATATAGCCAAGCAGAGAAAAAATTATGGAACTGAACCTACAGCAGCACTTACTGCAAAAATTCTTCATTAGCAGTCCTCAAATCTAGTGTTTTTTCTAAATCCTGGAGGTCCTAGGGACCTCACTGGACCTTGGTTAGATGTCCATGCCCTAGGCTCAGACTCCAGACTTTTCAGTCATCCCATAGATTATTGCTTGTTCATCATTTTTTCTGCCTAAGCATTATCACTGTAGCATATTTTATAGCCTTTTTTCCCTTAGACAGTTGAAATCAGTGTCACCTAATTAACAGATGATGAAGAGTGATATTTGAGACATTTGAAACTTCAAATACAGATATTTGAGAAAGGCATGTGACATAATTTTGATGCATTTTCCATCCATTTTCTTGCTGTCTATTTCTCCTTTCAATTTCTCTTCACTTTGATTTGTTCTCCAAGGACACAGAATTAAAGAAAAATCCTTTTTATCCATTATCATTCATCTATTTGGCCATAATTACAAGTTTTTGATCATGTAATACTGATAACTGTTTCAGGACCCAAAAGAAAATCACTAGACAATGCCACTGTTTTCTAACAAATTTTTCCCTCTCATACCATGTAGTGGTAGATTATCTCCTCTGCTCTTTGCTCTGTGCACCACTTGGAAGATCCAAAGGCAGCAAAGAGTTGTTGAAGGTCCTCTTGGCAGGAGGCAAACCTCTGTAGTGGGGAGCAGGGAGAGATCTGCTGGTAAGGCTGACTCCTTTGTCTCTTTCCTTAGCCTGGGAGTGTGTTGGAGAAAAGAAAGGAAGTGACATAATTAACTTTGATAATCTCTCTGGTTGGTAGATAGTCCTGGGGGAAAATGACTGAATAGTGTTTGTTAGAACAGCATTGTTCCAAGGCCAAATAGAGAGAAAGAAAGGGACTATGAACAATGCTTTTCAGATGAGTTTTTGCTGTAGTCAGTGCCAGTCAGGCATAGAAGAAAAAAACAGTAATTTGAGAAAAATACTCTTTTTGTCCTGGACTGCTGAAATTCATATGTTGTTTTCAGTTAAAAATGCTAAATGCTTCTATTGATCTCATTTGTAGATGTGCCTGCTAAATTACAGCATGCTAAATCACAATTGTACTGGTGTGACCTACCCAGTTTTGTGCCTATCAGGGTCCTTCTCTGAATATCTAAGTACCTCCACAGGTTTCCTGTCAAAATGAGATACCTAGTGCTTGTGGAACATGCTTTCTCATGGTAGGACTGGATATTACAAATTAAGGCAGATAACACAGATGTTACAGTATTATACTTCTGAGAGACTTAAACTGTAAACCTTTTCTGGTCACAGATGAGAGGAACAAAAAAATGTCCATTAAAATAATATAGAACAACTGAAGTCACCAAAAGACAGTTAATAATGACCTATAAAATGCATGCAATCTTCCAGTCAAAAATATAAAATGTATTTAAAATATTGAACAAAGAAAGACTATTAGAGGCAAGAGTCTCTTTTACAAGAGCGTCCTGGCAAGAAGGGCGGCATAACAGTCAATTATTACAAACAAAATCCAGGTTTCTTAATTAAAATCCAAAATACTGGCTCTGCTGTGTAGCCTGTAATAAGTTATGTCTTGAGAAGACTGTAATTATGCTGGCGCCTGCCAGTGCTGCCATAGTTAAGTTTGTCACCATTTCCATTATAAATTCCATTTTTAAGCAATTTATAATGTGGTCATAAAGCATGATTTTAGATTGAAACTTGGCAAAGAAATTCTTAGACTGAAAAGTTTTGTTTGGTTTTTTTTTTTTTTAAAATACAAATAATCTGTTTGGTCATTTTTGTGTTTCTTTAGGAGAGCACTAAATAAGCCAGAAGTTTTACAGTTTTGAAGATTTCTGGGCATTCTGTAGTATAAAGTGTATTTTCTGTTTTTTTTCATCTGCATTAAGAGGATCTGTCATTGCCTGAAAGCAGAGGATTTTCATTCTTTGAAGTCCATCAATACAGGAAAACAAACTTCACGATTCTTTGCAGAAATAGTGAAGACTGATTAACTTTGAATTACAATGAAGAAATGAGAACTTAGTTAACCTTAGGCCTCAGAATAAATCATTGCAAAATGTTTCTGCCATAAGACTGACCTCAGCTTTCCAGCCCCCTTCTCATGCCAGAGGAAGATGTGGTCAGAGCTGGAGGCAACAACATCTCAAAGGTGGATAACAAAACTGAGGCTGAAGCTTTCCTGGCAGCTCATTGCATCTGCTTATTCTAGCAATGCTTACAGGAGCATATGGAAAATATCTGCCCAAAAGTCATAGAAAATTCTCATTGATTTGTCCCAGTGCACATTTTATCACCAAAAGGTGATAAAGAGGAGAAAATGAGCACAGAGAACATTGGGCATCTGCTCTGAGAAATTGCCATGAGAAGGTAAACCTGCGTATCATCCTGATCTAAGGTATTAATGAACAAAACTCAGTTTGTTTTTATGATTCAATGCTGTGTTTCTACAGAGTCAGAACAGTTTTTCACGAGTAGCACTGAACAGCAAACAGCAAACTCCATGAAAATATCAGTGTGCATCCACTTCCCAAAGGAAAAGACTGTTCTGCAGCCTCAGTCAGCATCTGTAGCTGTCTTATAATTTACATGGCTTAACTAGAATTCCTTCAGGAAATACTCTTTGTTCCAATTTAAATGTCTAAATGCTAAGGAGCAAGCACTGAAAGTAGCAAAGCTAAAGCAGCAGAAATGAAGGATTGCTCGTGTGTCTCTAGCACGTTTAAATTACGAAGCAGTTTCAGATGCAAAGATTGCAGGGTAAATCATACTCCTCTTGCCTAAGCCTGGTTTCCAAGAGACATGGGTTACTCTACTGAACATCATGCACATCATGCTTTCAGACCTCTGGCTGCATAAAGGCAAGTTTAGCAGCTACAGTAATCTTTCACATTCAGCGTAGAGATTTGAGTGCAAATTTACTGCGGATTTGAGGTATATACCTTCTCCAATATTCTGGTTTTTCTCAACCACCGTAACAAACCTCTGAAGGAAAGAAATGGTTTTCTAGACTAGCTCATAAATGGGCTTTTCACATTATGCCTTTGCCTTGCCAGTTTATCAAATCCTGGCTGTAGTAAATATTGGCAATGATTAGCCATTGTTGATTAAATAAATTTCATCAGCTGTGGCCAGTGGTAATAATTGTGCAACAGAAAGTCATTGCATGCTAGAAGAGAGTATGGTCGAATGAGAGAAATTCAGGAAAACAGGATTATAATTTATAGAATTTTCTTTACTTGTGTTATTGTCATTGCCACCACAGTGCTGCTGTATGTTGGCTAATCAAACAGACCCAACCCTGGAGAGTTTGAACAATTTCCAGGATGTGTTCACATACCTGCCTGACTCGATGCTGCTTTGTTGCTTCCTTCTTTAGGGTCCTTATGATGACAATTTAGTACTAACACACAGGATACAAATCATGTTCTTTCTGGCTGAGCTAGCATGGAAACAGTGCCAGCAGAACATCATTTGCTAATATTGCTAAACAATTCACAAAATCTCTGGTATTGTACTCTTGATTCTTAACTGACTCTGAAGTTCTCTGTTTAGCTGAAAATGCCATTGTAGTGAAAAGCTTACAGAATTTTGTAGCTGGGTTGTCGCCAGTTTCTCAGCTGGGTCTGGCCTGTCTCCCCGATGGATCCCCACACCTGAAAAAGTCTGTGTCACCAGGGTCAGAAGAACTGTTCCCTTGGACTTACAGAGGGCAGACTTTGGCCTGTTTAGGACACTGGTTGGCAGAGTCCCTTGGGGGGCAGTCCTGAAGGCACCTGGAGGTGCTGGTTGACAGCAGCTGAACATGAGCCATCAGTGTGCCCAGGTGGCCCAGGTGGCCAATGGCATCTTGGCTTGTATCAGCAACAGTGTGGCCAGCAGAACCAGGGCTGTATTTGTTTCCCTA
>NW_008687452.1:27252-30014 GCF_000695815.1 Acanthisitta chloris | reverse complement strand
GTTCAGCCTGGAGAAGAGGAGGCTCAGGGGAGACCTCATCACCCTCTGCAACTCACTGAAAGGAGGTGTTAGAGAAGTTGGGGTCGATCTCTTCTCGTAAGTAACAAGCAGCAGGACAAGAAGAAATGGCTTCAAGCTGCTCCAGAGGGGGTTTAGATAAAAACATTTCTTCTCAGAAAGCATTGTCAATCATTGAAACAGGCTGCCCAGGGAAGTGTCTGAGCCACCATCCCTGAAGGCATTTAAAAGACATGCAGATGTGGCACTTAGGGACATGGTTTAGTGGTAGACTTGGCAGTGCTGGGTTAATGCTTAGAGGTCTTTTCAAATCGAAATGATTCTATGATTCTATGTAGAAAGATCAGTCAGCACAAAGATTTGAGGGTATTCACAGTCCAACAGTTGTCCCATGCACATCTTTTCCTTCCACAATCTCCTCCAACAGCAAGAGATGACTATTCTCTCAAGGACTGTGTGATTCATGCTAGTGCTCACTTTCAATTGAAAGTACTGGAGCAGCAGCTCCTTTTTTACTGCCTGAGAGGCCAGCTGATCTCCTACAAAAGGGGAAACTTTGCTAAACAAAGGAAGCAATTTTAAAAGAAGAAAATAACATCTGTATACAGATATGCTGGGAGGGAAGGAAGAAATGTGAAAATGGAGATGGTGGGGGGGAAAAGATTGAAAGTTGAAAAAGCTGAAAAGAAAGTCTGGCTGGGATCACAGGAAGAATATCCAAATGGTAGACAAAATGTAGAGAGACGTAATGGGAGGAAGTATAGGAAAGAGAAGGAGCTAAACACAGCACAGAAAAAAGGTATAACCACCCCCAAAACGAATTTGGAGCTTAAGAGGCTGCTGCAGTATCCCATTGCCAGTAGAGGTGCTAAAGCCACGGCTATGGAACTCAGCAGCAAAATGCTCAAGGGAAGAAATATCTCCTATATTTAAATAGGTAGAGTATTTCACGACATGGACAGCAGTGCAGCGCAGCTACCTAGATAGCATCCGTTGAGAAATGAATTTCTGTAGGTATCTGTAGTTGAAAACAAAAGGTCCAGCAGCAAGAGGCAGAAGAGGTGCCCTGAAAAAAACGGTGGGGCCAGTCCTGGAACACAGGAGATGCTTCTGGCAGTGCTGCAGCCAGAGAACAAGGAGACCAGCAGGTACCAGTCTGCAGCTGGGGCACAATAAAACCCTTCTACAATTTGAGCCAAGAATAATCTTCATTAAAAGTGCTATGCTTTGCTACTTAGAAATGTTGCTCTTGTCCAAATGTTTTGTATTTGCTTCAGTGCAGTTCCTTCTTTCTCCCTTTTTTTGTTTCCCCCCTTTTTTGTTTTAACTAATTAGAGGCTTATTGTAAACCAAAGGGGATTTCTGGGAGCTCGTTGGGTTTGTAAATTATGCAATGATAGGATTCTGATGTTGGATTGTATTATTAATTGTAGATTTTGTGGTTCACATATTCTGAAGCATGTGTGAAACACTTCAGTGCAGTTCCTTCTTTCTCCCTTTTTTTGTTTCCCCCCTTTTTTGTTTTAACTAATTAGAGGCTTATTGTAAACCAAAGGGGATTTCTGGGAGCTCGTTGGGTTTGTAAATTATGCAATGATAGGATTCTGATGTTGGATTGTATTATTAATTGTAGATTTTGTGGTTCACATATTCTGAAGCATGTGTGAAACACTCTCTTCCCTTTTCCAAGTCTCTGAGCACAATAAATTTCAACGAAGTCTTCAGGCAGATTTTTTCTCAATTTTCTTAGTATATTCAAGTATAATTTTCATGCTGCAGAGTATTCTGTGCTGACAGTGTTATGACATTGTGCATGTACTATGACTAGAACAAACTGCACAGATTATTACACTTAAAGCTGGAGCTCTTTCTGTACATTTTAAACAAAGTGTTCTATTAAGTGCCATGTATAAACTGCTTGATGACTTAGCTCCTTGGCTGATTTGTGACTTTGCCTGAGCTTTTGAAAAGCTGGATGAAAAACTCTTTTGCTACAGGAAACTGGTTGGTAACTGAATAAATAGCACTATAATCTAAGTATTGAACACTTCCACATAGTAAGTGTTATTTTGCAATGCATTCCTCTTCCTGCAGCATAAAATGGAAGTACTCAATCAATAAATAAAAACTTGAATAAAAGGGGTTTATGGCAATATGCAACATTTAGAAATATACGTATTTTATTTCTCAACTGCCAATTTCTGCAGCTAACTCTACCAATTTTCACACTGTGTCCATTACAAGTGGAATTCCCTTTGCATTAGGAGGTGTTTCTTTCGTTGATGCAGAAAAAATATTGTGATTCTTTCTTTCTTATGTTTGAAGAGTGTGAATACAACTGTCATACAACATCCAACTAATAAAATGTCATACCAAACTGACTGAAAGCTGTCACCCATGTTTTGTTAATTGGACATTTGGAACATATGCATACTTATGTCCAAAGGCTCAAATATACATCTCATACAGTCCATACTTCTGTAAATCCAGTTTGGACAGGTAATATAATAGGTATGCTGAACTGTGATATCAACATCACATTTCTACCCCAGGAGGAGTCCAGGTTACTTCTTTTCTTTTTGCTGGGGAATCTGTAGTTTTAGCTACTAATTATTTCCCTGCTCTCATGCAATATTTTCACAGGAGATTTTCTCCATGTACCTTTTGCAGCAATAGGTTTGCAGAGACTTACACATTTTTCATGCTGGGCCATTTGTTTATGCATAATATTGATCTGAATGCCA
>NW_008687452.1:3805-27238 GCF_000695815.1 Acanthisitta chloris | reverse complement strand
GAAAGAGCCAGCAGCATCATCCAGCATGCATGCATAGGTTTCAGATTTGGATTGCAAATGGCTTGAAGAGGAGCTGCATTTTAGCCCATTTTGTCTAAGACTTGCAGAGAACCTTTGCCATGGGGAATCACTTTCTGTTGATGTGATATTGAGAGCCAAAGGGATTCTGCATTCAGTAGCCACCCACTGATTTTTCTATATTTTTCAGTAGAGGGCATTGCCTACAAAAACACCTTTTCCTTCAACACTTACAGTGACCTGCTGGCTAGCTCAAATTTTTTTCACCGTTATAGTGAATGGTGATCCATTGGTATCTGAGATTGGCTAGATCTGAATTCCCAGGTTTCATTACTTCCCTTCTGATGTTTGCTCTAGCATTGTTTAGATTAGTCCAAACGTAACGAGCTCTAAATTTGCTCATCATGTGCATGCATGCCACATTGTGTAAGAAATTCATGCAGCTGCTTCCTATCTCGTGCTGCCAGGGGTGTCTGCACAGTGTTCTGCTGCTCTCCTGCCTCCCAGATCCTGATTTCCAGGTGCTCCTTAGTCAGATATCTGTCCCTAATGGGACCTCACTCCTGGAGTCTTTTCAGCCTTCCTTTTATTTTTAAAGACTGGTCAGGTGATTTCTTATGTTGCTGCAAGGTTGAGCATCTAGGGAAGAGAGAAGTGTCTGTGTGTATCTTGACATGCTGAAATTGTACATGGGATTTTTTTTCTTTAGAAGTACATTTTTTCATAATAGACATAAGAAATGAGATCTGACACCTTTCATTTCTTTAGCAAAGACCTCCAGTTTTACAGCTGTCTCTCTCTCCCCTGCATGACACTCATGCTAACAATGATTGTTCATGAAACATGAGTTTATTATAAAAGACATTGTGTTCATATTAATAAAAACTTTTATTTTTGTATTCCAGTCAAGGACATTTGGTGCCTCAGTGCAGAGTAGGTTAATGCAAAAAAATCCTTTTTATTTATGCTATTTGTTTGGCTGTGACTCCATCTTAAAAAAAAAAGAGGAGCTGTTTTGGTCAAACAAATCATTACTAGTTTATATGTTTTGCTGTTCAGTTTCTGTCTGGAAAGATGTTTACTACACAAAAACATCCTCAAACTTGAGGACATTTTTTGCTTTTTTTAAATGGGAAAAGATTAACTAAATGTGGAAGTCCAGCCACTCTAGTGGGATAATATTGGAATCTTCTATTGCAGGACATACTGATGGGCTGAGGACTTAAATCCTCTGAGCAATCAATCCTCTGGCTTTTATGAATGCTTAGGGAAAAAAAGGAAATATATTACTGGAGAAGAGGAATAAAACTTATTGCAGGATATGTGATGGCCATATTCAGAAAAGGCATATGTATGGTAAAGTCTCATGTATCACTGCAACTGTGTGAGCAGGACAAGTGAAAGGAAAACAAAGCCAGGAAATGATATTTTCCTTAGAACAAATGGATTTTGAGGGAAAACCTCAGTGAGGAAAATATTCTGATTGTGATTGCTCTTCTGATGAGAAGAACAAGGCTTTTACTAAATAGCTTCCTAATTTCAGTGTTAATTCATGAGAGCAGGAGATAAATCCTTCCTTGGGCGAAGCATCGTTCACTGTGTGCTGATTTATGAGAGGGAATCAGCTGTGTTTTAATGATGGCTGGGCCAGACTGTAAATATAGACTAGGGCTCACAAATATGAGAAAAGCTCATTTGTACTTAATATACTAGATAAATTGTCCCTGGCTTCTTAAGGTGTGACTCTACATGCTGTCACACTCCCAAGTTTACTCAAGAACTGTGTGATTTGCTGAGTAGGTGTCATGTAAAGCAAAACCTGACGGGATGCATTTTATACACCTGCTTTTTCCCCAGTGTCGTGTTGGCAAAAAAAAAAAAAATAAACCAACACCAAAACCCACCCCTTTTTGTCCTTTTAGTTTTCCCCTTCATCAAAGGAAAATCTCCTCAAGGCTAAAGGCAAATTATAGGAGCGAGGAAAATGACCCCCAATAATCTGAGCGGTATGAAATTTAACACTGTGATTTTGTTTTAGTGAGAGGAAAACACCAGTTACTAGCTGTCAAAAAATCCTAAGCTGAGCCTTAACTTCATGGGCAGCAGCTTTAAAAATCTATTTAATATTTCTTATTTTTTCAGTTAAGCTGTTTCCTTCTCCAGTTAATAACAGGCTGTGGGATTAAATCTTAGCTTTTCATATTTACGGGGAAACGTAGTATAGCGATTTATGAGTCAAACTGTACTTTGAATAAATTATCATTGCAAATTACAGTTTATGAAAGTTGTGACTATAACCATAATTACACCATTGGCTGTGCACAATTTGAAATCTTGCTGAATAAATTTGTTTTCATTCAGTTTGCATTCCCGACATTTTTAGCAAAGAGTGAATCAAGCCTCACTGGCAAAATTTCCTCCAGAGTTTATTAAAAAAGGTCACCTCTGTTTGCTAAACTTACCTAAAACATAAACATTTCTTCAATTAGTGAGATGCTATTTTAGTCTGTTATGAGAGTTTCCTATTCAAGTTTACTAAACCATAGACTCGCAAGGAGACTCGCAAGAGCTTCCGTGTTACGCCAAGTCTTTAGCTATCTACATATCCTAAAACTGCTAAAGTTAAAATTTATTCTGCAAGCTGTTAAGGAAAAAAAAAACCAGCTGATAGCCAAAGTTAGGTATATTACTGTAAATTGGAGGGGGTGTGGGGGGGAGAGTTTTAAAGCTTTGCCTGGCAAGATAAGGGTTAAGGACTTTTTTGCTATACCCGTTTCAAATTACAATGAGAAGCCTCTTCTTTCCCAGCAGGGTTGTGCTTACATTAGTCTTTAGATCTCTCTTGAAGAGAGCTGTTATATTTGTGCCTGCTAGAGTTGGAAATAACAGTTCAGAAGCTGAAAAAGGGGTTGAATGGATTTACAGAAGGTTATTTTTTGCGAGTAAATTCATGGCAACACATTCATTTGATTGGTACATGCTTTAGAATTGCTTTACACTCAAGCCATTCAAAAGATGTTAAAGTTATCACCAGGCTGCTGGACAAATATGTGTTACACCACCAAGGTACAGCTCAAGACAGATCTGTGACTCAGGATTTTATCTTGGGAAGAGCGCAAGGTGTACGAAGAACTCAGAATAACAAGGGAAGATAACTCTGGGAACTACAATGTGTCAGAAGAACAGATCTTGCTAATACAGCTCCCCACCAAAGACCTGGTTATCTAAGGTTTATATAGGAATGCCTAGGTCAGCTGACAAAATACTGGTCTTCTGCTCCATAAATGCAGAAAAACCGATAACAACAGTGGAAAATTGGAAGTCTGAATTTCAGCTTTCTTAGAAATAACTGCAACCTGACACATTCCATAATATTTAAACAGGGTGGGGGGAGAGGAATCACCAAAGATGTTATGTTTAGAGATGACATTGACATGAAGAATAGGTAAATTTTGTTTTTCAGCTACTGGGAGAGCAGACCTCATAGGAACTCAGAACAAGTAGGAGAAAAAGATTTTTCTTTTTTTTTTTTTTCCTTGTTCTTTTTCTTTTCAAAGATGAACCTAACTGCACTCAAGGCTTTCGTGGGCTTGCTCTGGAATTGCTGGGTTCTGGTGGGTCACGCACAGGGAGGTTTAGGAGACAATCATGTCCATTCAAGTTTTATTTACAGGAGGCTGCGGAACCATGAGAGAAGGGAGATTCAGAGAGAGATTCTCTCTATCCTGGGTTTACCTCACAGACCCAGACCATTTTCACCAGGAAAACAGGCTTCTTCTGCACCCCTCTTCATGCTGGACCTCTATAATGCCATGACAAATGAAGAGGATTCTGAGGAGCTGGAGTACTCACTGAAGGGCTCCATGGCAGGGGAGAGCAGAGGGATACGGAGAGGATACCCTGCCACTCCGAACGGATATTCACGGCGAGTACAATTATCTCGCATGACCCCCCTGACCACACAGAATCCTCCCTTAGCCAGCCTGCACGACACCAACTTTCTGAATGATGCTGACATGGTCATGAGCTTTGTCAATTTAGGTACGTGGAAAAAATCTTTTTTTTTTTTTTTTTTTTGTGCTTCTGCTTTCTTTGACAAACTGTTAGTCTGATCTAGTGAAGGGCAAATGTCTCGGCTGGACCGTAACCTGCTCTAAACCAGCAGGATTGGGCCCAGACTGCTGTGCCACTGGAGAAAGAAAAATTAGACTGATGGTAAAGTAGCTACGTTGTAGGTGGCCACGGAAAAAGATTTTTCTCACTGTTTATATAAAGTCAGTTTCTATAACTCCCCTCTGCTGGCTTCTGTTTTCTTTCTTTCATTGATGTAATGAAAATTCTAGCCTTAGGCCAACTAACTCCTAGTTCTTTTAAATCTCAAAAAATCAAACACTTATGCCCATTGCTCAGTTATTTCCCTCGCTGTTTTTCTTAAAGCTCAGACGTGAACAAACATCGGTTGTTAATATTTTAAAGCCTTGAACGTTATGAAAAGGGAAAAGTTAAGCCATTTTAAAAAATTATAGGTTATTTAGGGTTTTCTTTCCTTTGGTAAGAGTCAGAGTTTTATTATCTTTTCAGCTGGATGGCTGGTTTTAAATAATCTGTTGCTGTTTCTTTGTTATTTCTATTTAATAACCAGAGACTGTATTTTATTATACTGCTCAGTCTGCAGTGGTTCTTATTTGCTGTGTCATAAATAAATTAAAGAACAAGTAGAGTATTAAACACCAGAAACATGCAAGCAAAGAATGCTTTTGAAAATGATATCAGTTCAGACACAAAACCTGATCAAACTAAATTACATTGGCTTCTGAGTATATTAAACAAGCTTACCAGTTACTTTGTAGGTAAAAAAAGCAGTCACATATTTCTTTACTAAAAGGCAACTTAAATCTCATTTGGAAAGCTGTGAATAATTAATGAAATTCATTTACTATTCTTATGAGGATTTTAAATGCTGCACGATTCATAAATTTGACTCAAAAAAAGAAACAAACCCCCTCTAATTTCACCTGAATAGCAACAGATTTAATTGAAAACTTGAAGTTTCTCAACAAACTGGTAGAAATCTGATGAACTCTTGTTTTCCAGGATAATACTTTCTGTAGAGGCTTTTTAAACAACAGCACATGTTCCGAAATGCCTTCAGATTATCACACACATTCTGCACCTTTTATGCTTCCCAGGTCTTGCTGCAGGATTAAAAATATTCCCAAGCACTAAAATCCTCAGCAGCTTGAATTTCTAGGAAAGTGACACTCCAGAGTTTAGTTGTCATAATAGTAAAATCACTTTTCATTAATTCTTTGACAGATAAGGTGTTCAATTCTGAGATATTTCTTCTTATGAGTAATATATCTCCACACCTCTAAATACATTTGCATGTTGCACTTCCTCCTGAAACAGCAGGCTAGGAAAAAACAGAATATGCTTTTTGAAAATGTATTCCTTATCCTTAAGAAACAGGAATTTATTGCCTATGTATGATTTTGAAGTTAGCATCGCATGCCTCAATTTACCCTGAGTGTCTGGAGGCAGCTGAATTTAAAATGGCAATGTTAAACAGGAAAATAGGAAATGCTCTGATCTCCTCAGCATTAGGCAAGGCCACGATCCTGCAAAAATTTCCCTTGTGTGTCCTTAGAAATACTCTCTGTAAATATCTCGCAGAGCATTTAATTAGGACTATTTACATAGACCTAGCCTTTGATTTCATGAAATATCTAATTCCAAGAGGACTTCTTGCAGTGAATGAGTAGAAGTCTTTGAAGGCTCAGTATCAGATACGTCCTAGGCTGATCCTGATGTGCTTTCCCAGGAAAAAAACCCTTTCTGGAAGAACTCAGGTTTCCACTGAGTGTCTTACCTTGGGTGGGAAGTTTGAATATTTGTCTGATTTTGTTGAGAAACCAGTGCTGCGTTAGGAAAGAAATTCTGAGAAGCTAAAGCACCTCTTCTGTTTCTAAACTATGAAAATTGGGGGTGAGATGCTGCATTTTTTTCTAGCTACTGTGATTAATAGACACCGTTAACTTACAGAAAAATGCTGTGTAAATAACAGATTTGATTCTTAAAATTTAAATGTGTTTCAGCTCTAAGTGAGTCTAAACCCTAATTCACTTTAAATGCCCTTCCATACACGTTGGATATTGTGGTTTTTCACACATTCCACCGCGTAACAAGCGTAACAAATATTGATGACTAATACAGATTAGCTTTAACATTTTTATTAAACAATCCTGTGTTTCAGTATAATTAACATAAAAATGAAATAAATCATGGAAACAAGCAACCATTTCATATGATTAATGCAGAATGAGATTGTGACAGATGAGGACAAGCTCTTTGAATGTAGAATGGGGAAAAATATGCAGTGATAAGTGAATGCTAATGCTGTACCTTAAAATCAATAAATGCTGATGCAGCACAGTAATAACTCAACTGGGTTTAGATTTGAAGCCTCAGTCAGTTTGCATCAAATGAATCGGCTCTGAAAAAGGTATTCACCATGTTCATACTTGCACACCATTAATTACATAAGGTGCAATTATAAAACTCTATTAATCATCATGGTATTTTTAAACTGAAACATTTGTATATGGTTGTAGCCAGTTACAACAATTTAAGGCATATATATTAACACAAGAAATATGGAGATGAAATGTTGGATAGGAATTATTAAGCATCAGGTTGAAAAGGCTGAATAAGGTTAAAAAGTAAAGTTAAAAAAAATTGACAAGGGCAAATAAATTTAGATTAAAGTTTAAAAATCGAAACTTATATTCTAGTTTTGATTTAAAAAAATCAACCTGTCAGTGCTGCAAATGCCTCACTTTCAAAAACAAATTTAGAAAATTATCATCAAGGGAAATGCAATCATAATTCTGTCAAACAACCCGGGAGAAAAACAAGAATGTGTTTGCTTCTTCTGAAGTTAAAATTGTAAACACCTGCTCTTCATATTGAAATTTATATCAGAATTTCCATCTCTTTCTCTCCTGAAAGATAGGACAAGACAGAGACTATGTCTTGTCCTGTATTTTGTATAAGACTGTGTGCGTTGGCAACTCTCCATAAATATTGATGAGTGTAACAGAGGAGTTAACTGGGCTTGGTCCAGCAGTCAAAGAATAAATCCCCCACTAAACACACTGGGGTTTTCAAAGATCTGATTATATCACCTACGAATTCAGAACTTTGTTTTCCTCACTGGGTGTTTTTTTTATCCTGTTATTATATTTTATTATCCTGTTGCAAAGCCCTGACTGTTTAGAGTTCTGACATCTTCTTTTTGGCTGGTCTCCCAAAGTGACATATATAGGATATACCCCATTCCTCAGAGAACAGGCAAATAATACTCATGTAGTTTTACTCACTTTTCTGCTCACTCAAAATTTAGTTAGGGATGGACTTTTTAAAGATAAATGTTAGTGTTCCCACTCTTCACCTCTCAGTGAAAGAGAGGGATTGAATAAAATATATGGACATGACTGAGGCTTGGAGAAACAGCAGCAGTTTTGTAATCTACATTTAAGCATCTCAGTTACTAATTTTTTTACTAGCATCAAGTGATCATTAAATCTGCTGTACTTAGGTGTTCCTTGTCATGCAATTCCAGTGGTCTATATTTCCATCTGTTTACAATACATCTGTTACCTTTACTCCTAACAGATTGTTATATTTACTAAGTAAGTCCCATTTTTTCCTCCATATTCTCCCATTAATTGATATGAACTTTCTGTAAAATATGGGATAAATATATGCAAGTTCTGTGAGTTTCTGTTTTGTTTAGTTTCTTCGCTTACAAAATTAGTTTCAGAAACCCAAATGTGAAGCTCACAATAAAATTTGTGACCCTGACACACACACATGCTGATTTAAAGAAGGATGCAATATTATTGTGATTTCTAAAGTAACTGGGATACCCAGAAAATAGCTTTTCTTCTTCCCACACAATGTGATTCCGCAATCTTATAATAATACTCAAACCACAAGCGCTGAGTTCAGTTCTTAGACACCGAAATCTCAGGCACGGAGGATTCTTCATATTTCTCCAGTTTTTCTACCCCAAGTTTGTACACTGTATTAAAGATTAGGTAAAACCTGAATCATTAACCACATGAACTCCCAAGATTAGCAGCCCATCGTGCTCATCGGAGAATGCTAACGGCTCAGAGAACAACTTTTATACATTGAATTTGAGAAACCTAGAGGACATCAATCCACACCAAATACCTGTACAAACACAGTTGTGTTACACACGAAAAAGAAAGGATTCCTAACTGCAATCAGACCTCGAGGGTATATAGTAGCTCGTTTCTTAAATTAAACTAATTCAGCTTCTCCAACCTTCCACTCACAGCTAACATATCATCAGCAAGGGATATGGAGTGCTAAGCTATAAAATGCCAGATCTGGGGAAGGGGAGCTGGGTTTGAAGGATACATGAAAATAAAAAGGCCTCAAGATCATTAACTTCTCTCCTCGAAGCTCAGGAATGAACACACTCTCTCTCTTTCTTTCTCTCTCTCTTTCTTTCTCTCTCTCTTTCTTTCTCTCTCTCTTTCTTTCTCTCTCTCTTTCTTTCTCTCTCTCTTTCTTTCTCTCTCTCTTTCTTTCTCTCTCTCTTTCTTTCTCTCTCTCTTTCTTTCTCTCTCTCTTTCTTTCTCTCTCTCTTTCTTTCTCTCTCTCTTTCTTTCTCTCTCTCTTTCTTTCTCTCTCTCTTTCTTTCTCTCTCTCTTTCTTTCTCTCTCTCTTTCTTTCTCTCTCTCTTTCTTTCTCTCTCTCTTTCTTTCTCTCTCTCTTTCTTTCTCTCTCTCTTTCTTTCTCTCTCTCTTTCTTTCTCTCTCTCTTTCTTTCTCTCTCTCTTTCTTTCTCTCTCTCTTTCTTTCTCTCTCTCTTTCGCGTTCTCTCTTTTGCTCTTTCTCTCTTTCTTTCTTTTGCTCTTTCTTTCTTTCTCTCTTTTTCCCCTCTCTCTTTCTTTCTCTCTCTCTTTCGCGTTCTCTCTTTTGCTCTTTCTCTCTTTCTTTCTTTTGCTCTTTCTTTCTTTCTCTCTTTTTCCCCTCTTTCTTTCTCTCTTTCTTTCTCTCTTTCTCTCTTTATTGCTCTTCTCTTTCCTTTCTTCTTTCTTTCTCTCTTTCTCTCTTTATTGCTCTCTTTCTCTCTTTCCTTTTCTACAGAATTTCAGATGTTGCTGTCTTAATTTGAACTGCACATGAATTTCCTTGGCTCTGGTACAGTTTTAGTCCATAAAATTTAGGCTCCTAATGAAAATATTGACACAGCCTTAACTGCAGTGATGGAAATAGTGCTATTATCTGGCCTTGAACAGAGGGATGCTATTACAGAGATAAAACTTGCTAAATAGCTAAGAGACTCCATGTCTTCAATCGTGGAATGGGACCAATACAGAGAAAAAATGAGAAAACATATATGAAGTTTTTTTGAATGTCAACCCAGAGTCAATAAGAAGACATTTTTTTCTCTCTTTTACATGAAATTTAAAGCAAATTAGATCTCATTTAATCTTCATCCGAAGTAGACCTCACTTGGCACCTTGAAATCCTGATTGTTTTTCCCTGAATAAAATATTTGTTGCCCAGTGAGCTGAATGAATTTCTTGCGACCTAGATATGCAGTCAGGCACTCAAAATAGCTATCAATTATTAAACAATTTTCTGTTATCAAATTAAATATTAAGACAGCTTTTTGCAAAACAAGTTTATTTATTTTTAGAACAAAAGCAATTTACCAACAGGATGACATGCCCTAAAATTCCTCATCCAATCCTTGCAATTCTTTAGGCAGTTTTAGCCAATTTTTGTGTAATGACAGAGCAAGTTGTTAGGGATTGCTTTTGATTTTGAGCAAGAAATATTCTTCATATTCCTTTTTGGAATTACACTACATTTGTTGTTTTATATTGAAATATTTTATATTTCCTCTGAAATCTCTCAAGTTACATGAACCTTATGAACTATAAAGCTCTACCTCAAAATAGGTTTGTGTGTGATCCATAAATATCATCTAACAAAATAATGTTTTTATAACTGTCAATTAATTTTTTTGCCAAAGTTAACACTTTCAATCCAAGTAAATTATTGTATCCATCCAGCCAAAAAAATGTCAAGCTCTCCATTAACTGGGGTATAAAACTGTCTGACTCTCCTTGCCGACAGGTTTGAAAGAAATTGCAGATAACTGAAGAGAAACTGATTTAGCAGATGGTTAGACGTGCACGGTGAAAAGCTATATATATGGAGATATATATAAATATATATTATTATTCATATTTTTCCCATTGGGAAGAACGGCTGACCCAGTTCCGCTTCGTCTTCAGAAAGTGCTCCTTTCCAGACTAAACACAGACTTTGGGTGGGGTTGTGGGGATTGTATGGATTGTACAGTGCATATTTTCCCAGGAAAACACAATCTTGCAGTGGCTCTGGCTAGCCATGAAAGAGAAAGAGGGAAGCTTGTGGAGATGCCTCTACGTGGAGGGTATTAGGGGAAGATCCTGCCATGGAGTGGATGGAGGTCCTCTTGGTTTGCTCCCTAAACTCTGCACTGTTTGCTTAGATAACAGGACAACTTTGGCATCTATTGCTCCTGTCAGTATTTTCTCTGAATGTTAAATTATGTCAAGAATTTTGCCATGGCTACCTGCCTACTTACTGCATGAATTATGGAGGTAATTACAACAGGGCCAGGTCCTTTCTCTTCTCTTTTTAGCCATGACGGTTCCTTTCAGCTTTCTTTCATAGGTCCACAAACTAATAGAGTTTTGCTGAAAATTGATTGATTGCAGTCTGATCATTCTAGGTGTCGTCTGGTGTTTCCACATAGCTGAGAATGAACAGTTTATGAAGTGCCAATTGCAGCCTCCAGCTAAAGAAAGGCTCCCCAGGGCTTCAGGAGAGCTCTGGCTGCTACCAGACTTCATAATTATTTCCCACACTTTTCCCCATCCTCTCCTCCTTGTCCTTTCCCTTGTCTCTAACCCCTGCCGCCTAGGCAGGGTCACTGAACTTTAGTTTTATGTCAGGGGCATTTGGCTGGAGAAAGGATTAAAGGCCGAGGAGTGGTGAGATTAGGAGACAGAGTGGGAGATGGAGAGGGAAGGAATGAGAGCAGGCATGAGAGAAAAGTGGCAAAGCACGGGCCAGACTTTACAGGGAGGACATCCCTCTTCTTCTCAGTAGGCAACAGCCAACAAGCATGGCTGGATACAGACCTGCAGAGCATGGGAAAGGTTCACAATGGTGAAACAGCCTCTGCAGGAGCTGGTATTACTGGGAGATTTAGTCCCACTCCTCTGTGCCTCACATGGAGCATGATGTTGGGGCATGGAGAGCATTTCCCACACCAGTAGAGTTGCAAAAGTGAAAGGAAGTTCATCATAGTAGGGAGAAGAAGGTGCACGCAGACAGAGAAAGCACAAAGAGCATGGTAAAGATAGATAATGTACAAATGAAAAGGAAATTAGTCCAGGTATGGGTTTCTTCTCTGAGCAAGCCTTCCAGGCAAAGGGAGCAGTTAAATTCCCAATCCCTTGTGGCAGATCAACTGCCTCAACCTCCCCAGGCATTTGGCTCCCCAGGCAAGACTTTTCATCCTTACAGAATAAAATGCAGCTCCCCCCAGCCTTCAGTATGTGTGTGCAGGGAGTACACAGACGGGCTACTAAGATTTGCAGCCATAAATAACGTAGAAGGTAGCTTTTAAAAACCACAGGTTAAAGGATGAGGGCTGCCATGACGCACACAGAGAGATCAGAGGAACAGCTAAAAGGGGTCGGGAGAAACAATGAATCCCCTTGTTCTGAGTCATATTTATGAGTGCTCCATTGCACCTAAAGTTCATATTTATTGGCTAGGCCATGGGGTTTCCCCATTTGCTCATCTCTTAAAATAACACCCCTGGTTAAAATTTCCTATAAAACACAGAAATGCTCCAGCAGGCAGAACTTGTCAACCCTGACAACTACATTATTTAAGTTTGTGGGTGGGGTACAACCAAGCAGGAGCTGGTTTGGGTTTTGTACACAAAACATAACTGTAAAACAAGTAGAAAAGGAAAGGTTTTACAGCTCAGCTCTCCACTCAGAAACTTCCCACTGTTATTGAGAGATGTTCCAAAAAGTGAATTTAAGAGCTTAGTTCCCAGCTCTTTTTGAGCAACCTCTCTGGTGCAATAGATCAAGAACTTGGCTTTATTTGCCACCATTATAAAACTCAATGGCACGTGTGGTGCCTTGCCAAAATGTAGCTTTACTTCTTTTCCCCACTGTAATTCAGGGTAAACTGAGAGAACAATTATTAATGAGTCAGAACTTAGAAAACTGATCAGGACAGCTAGTGCTGGTACGTGGTATGTATCAGTAGCTGACAACCAGTGGCTTTGCAGAAGCAAAATTCCACCTCACTCTCTTTTCCAAGGAGAATCAGGAAGAGTTAGAAATTTCAAAGGCTGAAGTTTCTTAGGTTTATCTTTATCTGACTTTTATCTATTCAGACCCCATGAGAACCTAAGGGTCTTTTCCAACTTCAAGGATTCTGTAGTTCTATCCCTTTGTAGACCCTGTCTATTAAATGAAATTATTTTTGTTTTAATTTACAGTTATTTGACTGTAGTCACACTAGTTCATATGATCTGAGAAAGCTGTACCACTATTCCAGAGTAATTATTATAAGTTAAGAGCACTTTGGCTAGGAATATCCATTTAAAACATTCCTTCTTGTTTTCAAAGTGAAGGGGAAATACAGATGTGGTATGCAATTGTAAGGTACTGCAAGATAATTTCAAATTATCTACTGTGTTGGACTTTTACAATGTGAATGGCATAATTTTTGGAGGTGGAGGTGTTGAATTCTCTTCTGGCAAACCTAGACTACAGAAGAAGAAAGAGCAGGGACACTGAACAATTTGTGACTGACTTTGGGGCAGTGGGCAGATGGTGTCTGATGGATCCTGGGGCTTGGAGCCATGGGATTCTAGTGGTACAGTTTGCAAAAACATTAGCTGAGAAACCAAAAGAGTGGGAGAACAGTAGTGTGGATGATGACACTATGGGACCAAGTCCAAGCCCAGTGTACAACCCCATGACAGCTGTATTCTTTGTGGTGATTTATGGTGGTGGAGATCCAGCAGGATCATAGCTTTGGGAAGGCTGTTCCCAAGGTTACCTCAGCTGGGGTATCTGTCAATAGCTACAAGTCCTAACATGTTAGTGATCCCAGAGGTTAATCTGCTGCTCCTGACCAGGTTGCCTTGCTGCCTCGTTCATGCAATGTGTGTGAAGGTTTTGCAGTGAGTCTGTCCCAGCCCCAGCCAAGCCTAAATCTGAAAGTCAGAAGGTGAAATGTCTGAGCAGCCAAATAGGAAAAACCTGAAGAGAATGAAAACAGTGTGCCTCTGTTTTCCAGCCCATAAAACGATGGGCGAATACTGCTGTGTTCATTTTCACTTCTGTGCACTATCATTCTTTGACCTTGCAGAGTACTGGCATAGGTTTCTTCTTGTGAAGCCCCTTTTGACTCTGGCTGTGTGCTCTGTAAAATACTTTGCTCCTAAGAGCCTCACAACACCTTGCATTTTGTCATGGTGATCTCAAGTGTTATTTTAGAAAGGGCTAAAAAAAGCCCTTCTATAAGGACAACATGTCTGTTTACTGTTCTTAAAACAGAGAGTTTTCCAAAATAATGAAAAGAAACAGTGGAATTTAAGAAGCAAAAGTAAGATTTGTGTTCTGGTGTAATGGAGAAAAGACATGTGGCTAGTTTAGCTCTTAGACTATAGGTTTGTGCCTGAGGCATGTGTGCAGGCACATCAGTCTGTGTGCATGGCTTTGTGTGTGTAATATAGAAAGCATGTAAATCTCTTCAGTTTTGGTCATTGGGATTTTTTCCCCCTTAAATCATAATATTCTTTCCCATCAATACTATGTGGCTTTAGCAGCCCTGACCTTTCAAGCTGCCTGTTTGGACCAGTGTTTATCAGATGACCGTTTGACCTCCTTGTTAATTGTACTTAATTACATCCTGTTGTAACATTTTGAAATAAGGAGGAGAGTTTATGGATGTGCTCCAAAGACCTGGAGACTAAAACAGCAGCAGAATTCCGTGGTATGAGGTGCTGAGTAATCTTGTAGTTAGGGCAATAAGAGCTGTGTCTTGTCCAGCAGATTGCAAAATTGGAACCTTAAACCACTTCTTTTCCATTTAGGATCCTTGGTACTTCTGAGAATAAAATACCACAGTTGTCTTTGTTCTGAGAAGGGCTTCTCCTCTCTGATAAATGGCTTGGCTATTTCTCCAAAGAGTCCAAGGAAGGAGTGAGAGGCCTATCAACAGTACTTCAAGGGCTGAAGTTCATATATGATGATATAAGAGACAAGCCTCAGTTGAGACAAGGGATCTCTCTTTGGTTTTCCAAAACTTCAGACTTCCCTGTTCTCTCACAGAATTGCCCATGAGCTTTCTATACCTCTCTGATAAATGGCTTGGCTATTTCTCCAAAGAGTCCAAGGAAGGAGTGAGAGGCCTATCAACAGTACTTCAAGGGCTGAAGTTCATATATGATGATATAAGAGACAAGCCTCAGTTGAGACAAGGGATCTCTCTTTGGTTTTCCAAAACTTCAGACTTCCCTGTTCTCTCACAGAATTGCCCATGAGCTTTCTATAGTTAGGCACTGGAATGCCCAGGGAGGGGAGGTGGTGGATTCACCATCCCTGGAGGTTTTCCAAGGAGACTGGATGTGGCACTTAGTGCCATGGGCTAGTGACCACGGTAGGGTTGAACTCAATAATCTTTGAGGTCTCTTCCAGCCTGGTTGATTCTATGATTCTATGACGTTTCTAAGTATTTTGAGTTCATGTTGCAATTCACTGGGTCAGAATGGAGGAAGTCAAGTCATTAAGATTAAGATAATATAGGCACAAGTTCCCAGCAGTTGTGTTTTGCTTTCTTCATATTTGTATGTATTGCTCAGAAATGCAAAATACAAAGGATGTGCTTATTAACGTGTGTGTATGTACAGGACAGACCTTATGTGAAAGGGGTTCATCACAGGACTTAAACCAATAGACAAGTGTGAACCACAAACTTTGCTCAATGGGCACAGCTCCCACACAAATTGTGACCTCTTCATCCTAGGTTTACCTTACCATTTGCTGCTGTACAGTAATAAAGCTTCTTTTATTAACTTTGTATCACCTTGACTACTGCAAACTCCATTAAACCATGCTGCTTCAGCTTGTCTGCAGGTAGGGAGTGTTTCCATCAACACATGAAAAAAAGCATGCCCCCAAAAAAGTGACTGTGATGGTTTCAGTTTTGTGGATGGGCAAGTAGGTTTTTTTTCACTTGATAAAAAACACAGGCTTATCACTAGGGCGTTGCCACTTCTAGCCCTAGTGGAAACAAAGATTTAGCACAAACATCTGCAAAGGCAAAGGTTGATCAGATGTTGTAAGATGCATGTGAAATATTCTTAATAGTCTTGCACCAAGAAGATTGCATTTGAAATAAGAGCACAGTGTTGGGGGTCAGGTTCCTACTCCCTGTGCACTCTCACCCTCAAAGATAGAAAGACATCCAAGTTTTGGCTGAGATACACCAGCTCAACTACCAGGAATGGAGAGAAGTCACTATTATAGCACATAGTACAAGCTTCAGGAGCTCATCTTTGCTGTTCCAGAGATGTGTTACACCTTACAGATACCTCTGCAATCATCTTGGGTATTGTGTTCATAACTGGGTGAGGAGAATGATAAATGCAGTCCCAGATGGAATAACACTGAAAATGTGGAAATTTTACAAGCACAATCCTGGGCAAGCAGGTCTAGGGGGTCCTGCCTAAGCCAGGGGATTGGAGCAGATGACCTCCTAAGGTCCCTTCCAACCTCAGCCATTCTGTGGCTCTGTGACAGAGTGCCTGCAAAGAATGGGGACCTTACCCTTGTCTCATACATTGACATCAATAGATTTTTATTTTTTGGAGAGGAGGGATGATCTTGCATCAGACTGTTGGATGAACAGTGCCGTGTGCTCAGAGTGCCATGCTTTTTCTTTCTACTTTGGAAATTGTTTTGTTGCTTTTCATGTCATTTTTAAACTCTGTTCAAAGTAACCTCCTGTGAGGGATCACGACCTACTGTCATGTTACCTGGAGCTAATTTGAGCTCTTTCACGGCACAAACATTTTTTGTGAAGATTAGTTTTCCTTTCCTCTGGCAGTGAAGGTCTAATGCTGGATGGCCCACCTAGAGATACTTGAGTCACTAACAATCAGTGAGTTTCTGCCCTGAAAGAGGGTCAAAATTTTCATTAACTTTGGTAAATTTTAAGCTTCTTTCAGGATGAAAAAAAGTCCAGGTGTTTTTTCCTTCGTGTTGAGGTGACTTATTGCATATGAGCAGTTATAAGGGGGTAAAATGATCTCTCTCTGTGAGAAAAAATCATGATCAGATTGGACTGCTGGAGCTGCAGAGGAGAGGGTGCATTTCAAATCAGTATTAACAAGCTGTTAAAATCACAGCCAGCTCCCAAACTGGCTGTTAAAACCTGCTGCCTGAAAGTGCCACTCCTCACCACTGCTGGGCAGGCTCCTGTCTGCTCTTCCTCCTCATCTTCCTCCAGTTTTCCTCCAGTGCAATGTCTGAGAGGATCTGTCCCTGCTGTGCTTCTGGCCCCTTGGTTCTATTTCTCAGCATCACTGCTTAGGCTTTCCAAGGTGGGTCCTTGATGTTGGCCAACAGAGTGTGCACAGGACAAACCTTCAAAACAAGAGCTAACAGTTTATGAAAGATGGAATTCCAGTCTCTTTACATGTTTAATTTTAAGCTGATAGCTCAGTTAGTACAGTGCTTAGCCTGCTATACACTTGTGCAACCAAAGCAAACATCTGAGGACCTCTAAATTCTTTTCAGTCCAGCTGACATACTAGCTAAGCACATGGTCTGTGAGCAGCTACTTTTTTGCAAATGTATTTAACATCCTATCCATAATATAGCCTAGCGAAATAATTTTTAATTTGCTATATGTAATGAAACCTTTTTCTACTCTCCAGATGAGACATTCTTGAGGGTTTCTTTCTTCATCCTTGTTACAGCTGGATTGTTTTTGATGGAATGTTTGGTTAATGGCTATGGGTAATATTAAAATACTCAGATGTGAGCACGGGGTAAGCAGAAAATACTGCCTATCCAGTCATATCCAGTTTGGCATGCAGACACAACTTCCATGGAAGCATTTCCTACAAATTCCACAGCAGGAAATAGATATTAGGTGACATGTGTGAACGGTCAGTGGTGGAGTGACTTGCCACCTCTGGGTGGAAGTGAGCAGAGGGTTAACGTGAGCAGGAACTAAGGAGATGTGGGAAGATAGAGTGAGCTTTAATGTTTAGCTTTTCCTCCCCTGCCAGTTGCCCTATGATGATATATGCCCTTTCACCCTCCTCAGAAGTTATGTTCCATCTGTATACTTTTACAGTGTCAAAACAGTTATAACTTACACCTATTTTCTGACCATTGGATCCCAGAGGTATAACTTTTGTTTCTATTCAGTTGCAGCTGAACCCAAGAGGGATCTTTTTTTCTGTCATTTGTTAACCTCGGGGTTGTGTTGATCTGACATCCTGACTTTCACACACAGCCAGAAACCTGGCAATAATTGTTAGTTTTCTTTGTGACGATCTTTGATTAGAGAAAAACAAAATTAAACGTGAGAAAAAATGGTAGTCTATTGACAGATGGTATCAAAGTGCACTGGCTTTGCCAAAGATGAGGTAAAATAGACACCACTGAAAATGCAGACAAAATTAACAACCTGAGGGATGATGGTGCAAGGATCAGCTAATTTATCTATGCATTAGCTCAGAGCTACGTAACAGAGTGATCTTTTGTCTGATCTGTTCTATTCTTTCAAGGAAAGATTTATTTATCACTGGTGAAACTGAACACAGTCTGGTAGATTTAGGTTAAGAAAGGTATTTGGTATTGGAGTGCATTTGTAAAACAGTGCGACTCAAAATGATGAAGAATCTGCAGGGTCCTTACTTACTAAAAATTAAAAATGGAAAAGCACATATGTGCAATTGTCTCTTTCATTGTGCTTCTTGCTACAGCTGAACAACTGGAGTGAAAGTTTTGCACTTGGGAGGCTGAAGGATACAGTGCATTATGCTGAAAAAATCATCAGAAAAAATAGATTTTGAGGAATTCCTTTGCCAACTATCTCTTATATTAGGATGATGATAACGCCCAGACTTAGACTCTCATAATTCTGTTCTCTTCCAAACCTCAATCTCTTTGTTCTGGTTCCTTACTCCTACTCCTGCACTGGCTGGGGTCAAACCAGCAAAAGAAAAGCAGGGGGTTGCTTTTCCACTTATTTCGTATCAACAACTGAAATCCTTCCAGCACTTAATTATTATTGGAGCAGCTGCAGCACAGCACTTGTTTTGACTTGTTGAGCAAGTGCATTTGACTTGGAAGAAGAGTAAATGAAATGAATAACACATGTTTAGCAAGAAATTTTTTTTTAAAAAAACCCATTGGCTATTGAATGAAGACCAGCAACTTCATTAAAACATCTCTTTTATTCCATATTTTAGTGTAAAGTAACAGAAAGTATCATGGGTAATCTCAGAGTGTGCAGATCACCTGGGAGATTATGTGTGAGAAAGCCAAGCACAGTTATGCCTCTTTAATCGAGGCATTTCTGGAGGTCTCTGCTTATAAAAGCTGCTGGCAGGCACTGTTATATGGTTCCTGGGAACTCTTTCCTTCTCAGGGTGAACACTGACAACTTTTAGTTATTAACTGGTCTAATTCTTAAAATAATTCACCGAAAAAAAATCCTTTTACATATTCAATTAAATTCTACTATGGCTTTGTACCTTTCATGATTTGCCTAGTTTCTGTCTAGCACTTACTAAAGTTGAATACTTTGGATATATGTTTTGAGGGGATTAGAAAGTAGAAATCACATCATTTCGAAGTCCACCTTAATAGTATATTAGTGTTTTACACAATTTTGGGGTTTTCAAATGTGTGTTTTGTTCATTGGTAAAAATCTACCAGATCTTATTGACTACAACAGCAAAATGAAGAAATTAACATTTATGATAGAACTGTGTTCTCAAGAGATGTTAATACTAAATGCTTGGATAAGATACATGAATATCTTGTTTTTTTATAAAGTGTGGGATATTGAAATGCATTTCTTTGAGGGATAAAGAGAGAAAACCAGTAAGTGTAATGTGTGATTGGAAAAAGGGCAGACAATGTTTATTGTTTGTTGGCTTGATTTTTTTGTTAGGCTTTTTCTTTTCATTCCTCCTCTACATTCTGTTGCAGTCGCTAAAGTTTTTTCCTTGATTTCATCTTGATTTGAATTACTTTGCAACTCATACAGTTCAGTAATTCTGTTACATTATGGAAGGGATGTTCTTCCATGAAAAATCTGGATGCAATAAACAATATTTCATTTATTAAAACTGCCACTAGCTGCACAGTATTTCATCAAACAATATTCAAAATGCCCCTGATTTAGTTAAGCAAAATAGGCAAATGTTGCTCATTGGTGTCAGTAGCTGACCTGAAAATAAAGAATTTAGTGAAATAACTCTAAATTTACAGCAGCATGACTAGGTTCAGAACATGACTGATCAAACTTTCTGCTTTGTGTTTTAATAAGAAAGTATATTTTCTGTAAAAGTAATTCACATCATTCTTTCAAAACCACATCTGTAAATCTATAATTACTTTAAATACAACCAGTGTAATAATAATAAATACAGAGAAACTCAAATATACAGCACTGCAATAAAGCAGTTCTTAAGAAACAGAACTGTTGCAATGAAAAAAGAAAATTTCTGCAGACTTGCCCTTCCTAATTAAGGAAAATCCCCACTGATTACAGAAACAGTTTTGGTTCAGTTGGAAGGGGATCAGAATGTGAATTAAGTTTCTGACAATAAGTTTCTTTCTAAGGTAGGATATGTGTGAAATGTAATCTTGGGGGCACCTCTTTTCAACCCCTGCCTACATTTTTCATTTAAGTTATCATAGAATCATAGAATCATTTAGGTTGGAAAAGGCCTTTCAGGTCATCAAGTCCAACCATTAAACTATCACTGTCAAGTTTATCAGTATGAGACCTTCATTCTGGTCCCTGTCCCTGTCTTCCAGCTCAGGGAGCTGCTATCCAGAGAACAACTGGTCTTGCTATTAAAGACTAAGGCAAGGCAGACATTAAGTTCATCGACCTTTCACCAATACTTTGTCACTATGGTTTTCCCCACATCCAGTCAAATATATGGATTCTCCTTAGCACTCCATTTTTGCCCATGTGTTTATAGAAACCTTTTTTATTGTGTTTTAATGCAGTAGTCAGAGTAAGGTCTACTTGGGCTTTGGCCCTTCTGATTTTCTCTCTGCATAATCTCATGATATCCTTGTAGTCCTCCTGAGTTTCTTGCCCCATCTTCCAAAGGGCATAAACTCTCCCTTTTTTATCCTGAGCTCCAGCCAAAGCTGGAACTTTTCAGTTCATCCAGGCTGGTCTTCTTCCCCACTGACTGGTCTTTTGGCACAGAGGCATGACCTGCTCCTGTGCCTGTAAGATTTCCCTCTTGTAGAATGTCCATCATTCCTGAAATCCTTTGCCCTTCAGGATTGCCTCTCAAGGGACTCTGCCAACCAGCCTCCTAAATAAGACCAAATTCTGCCCTCTGGAAGTCCAAAGGAGCAGCTCTGCTGATCCCCCTCCTTACTTCCCCAAGAATTGAAAACTCCATAATTTTGTGATCTCTGTGCCCAGGAGGTCTCCAACCATCACATCACCCTCCAGCCCTTCTCTGTTCACCAGCAGCACATCCAGCAGGGCAACATCCCCAGCAGAATCCCTCACCAGCTGGGTCAGAAAGTTCTCTTTCACACATTCCAGGAAGCTCCTAGATTGTTTCCTCCCTGCTGTGCTGTATTTCCAGCAGACACCTGGTAAGTTGAAGTCTCCCATGAGAACAAGGCCTGGCAATTGGGAGACTTCTCCCAGCTGCTTATAGAATGTTTCATCTGTCTCTCCTATATAGCCTATAAAAGATTCCCACCAGGATATCTGCCTTGTTTGCCTTCCCCCTGATTCTTGCCTATAAATACTCAACCCTGTTATCACCATAATTAAGCTCTAGACAATCAAAACATACAGGGCTACCTTACCACCTCTCCTTGCCTATCCCTTCTCAAGAGTTTATAGCCTTCCCTTGCAGCACTTCAGTTGTGTGAGTCATCCCACAATGCTTCTGTGATGACAACTATCTCATAGTTTTCCTCCTTTCAGCTCCTCCTGTTTCTTGGCTATGGTATAGACACACTTCAGTTGGGCTACTGATCTCACTAACTTTTTGGGGGACTTTGAGTATGGGCTGATCCATATTAATCAGAGATAAGTTCCCAAAAGATCTCCATTCTGAAGGCAAATCCCCAAGGAACATGGACAGACACGACTGAAACCTGTGCAATGTATTTTGACACCTAAGCCTAAGGAGGTAGATGGGTAGGGAAATGAAAGGTTATTAATTGCAAATCACTCCCTTTCCCTTACTAATTGCTACAGATTGCACACATGGGCACCAACCTTCTCACTCTCTGCTGATAAACATGGGTAAAAAGAAATGCAACATATTTGGTGCTAAAAGGAGAACAAGAAATGGGGCATATGACTCTGAAGTTTGTAGTTAAAGCAGTCAGCTGAATGATTTTCTGGTAAGTGTCTAATGTCAAATGAATTAAAAAAAATCAGATGTGGGAATTTATGTCATTCTCATTTTGACCCTCAGCCCTTGCATTTCTGCTGTTCGAGGGCCCAGGATGTCCCAGTGTTGGGCTGCTCAGCACCCTGGTACTTAGGATATGGTCACTGAAATCAGCTGATAAGGATTAAAATGTCCTTTGACTCAGCAAGGGCTAGCTCAGATTCTCTGGAGCTGCAGAGGACTTTAGGGGAAATGTAGATAAACTCCTCTGTTCTGCTTACTGACTGGGACAAAACAGTTGACCCTTAACAAACAGAATTACCTCTCCACTTACTGTATCAGGCAGATGTCTCTGGTGCCCAAAACAATGCTTTAAGGACAGGTGACTAGTTTTATCAGTTTCAATGTCTCACTCAAAATAGATTTCCTGAGTCCAGATCAGGATTCTTACCATTCTATAAGAGATTAAACATAGTAAAGCAGTAGTGCTTAGACAAGTAGACTCATCATCTGCTTCTTGTGCTTTTAATCATTAGTCCACTTGATTTAAATCTTCTTTAGAAGACTGTCATCCTCATTCAAAGGCCAATGGGCAGAATGGAAAGGCTGTCACATACTCCAATAAACTTTTAATTAGATTCTGCATTTTTAGGGCTTCCAGGATAAACAAGATGAAAGATATTTTTGCAGAGATAAATGTAATCTGATTACATTTTTATATTAATTTTCTACAGTAGAAAATCCTAAAAAGTTACAAAGCTTTAAAATATATATTTTAGAATCTGTTGTCTGGTCTCTTCAAGTGAGAATGCTATTCTGATGAATGTGTTTCTTGTCTTCTCTCAGATGCACTTCATTAAAATATTTACACCTACCAGAGCTGTTTTATTTTGATGGGGTTTTTTATCCTGTATGCTTCTCCAGAAACACTTCTTTTGTCCTAGCCACACACCCTACAAAGCATTTGTTGCCTTACTTTGTAAAAAGTGAGTCACTTTAAAGAGTCTCATCTATGTTACTAGAATTTGAATGTTGGAGAGAAGAGCAGAAATGAGGTAAACAGCTATTTGATGTCTGTCTTTTCACAGTAGCACAATAGCTAATTCCTGGGGCCTCTGACCTTTTAGTGTCCTGTAACAGAGTACTTGCATTAATCTGTTGCTTATCTGTCACCTACCACATTTGATATTTCCAGTCTCTGCTTTCAATTATCAGTCATTAGAGGCAGCACTGAGTAATTTCAGGAGAAAACGCCTGGAACCTTTGACCTGGTTTTGGTCAGATAACCACAAGTGTTCACTGTAGATAAACTATCATTTCATTATATTCAAGATGTAAATGAGTGTCGTTTGTAGTGTATCAGCTTACTGGAACCTTTATCACCTTGAAGTGATTAAAACTGACTAGTTTACTTAGTACTTATACAAAGAATTTCGAGTCAAACAGTGAAATTCAGGGAGATTAGTGCAAATGGCCCTTTACAGTTGGGCAGGTCTGTAAGACTCTCCATTCTGCCTTAGCATGTGCATTTAGTAGTCAAACAGTGACACTAACTTGATGAGTGAGGCTTCACTATTTGTGAATCCAGTTGGTATCCTGGGATCTTACATTGTAAAATCAGCTTATTACAACGTGTCTTTGCTTTGTTCC
>NW_008687452.1:2921-3781 GCF_000695815.1 Acanthisitta chloris | reverse complement strand
CACAGCCAACATCTCCAGGAAAAGTGAAGTACATATCAGTGGGAAGCTAATCACTAGTAAAAGAGCACATCTAGTAGTCTCTCATGCACGATGACCTAAAGTCATTGCTAGCACTTTATACATTTTTTAAGCTCAGTCAACATAATCAAGCATTTATAGCTGAATTGGTCAAATATTGAGCAGTTGTTAAACTATCCATCCATATATGTGCTTTGGGAGGTTTTCTGTTGTTGCTTCTTTTTTTCCCCTCCATAAAATACATACTTGTACTAATGAAAATCAGTGTATGATATTTTCTCTTGGTGTAAATGAAAACACATTTTCCAAAATACCTTTTTCATGCAAATTTGACTTTGCTCTTCTTAGAGTTGGACTTAGTGTTAATACAGTTTGAATGTTTCATCAGTTTGCCACATGGGTGGAAAATATCATTCTTTCCCATCTTACACACAGGTGTTTGTGATATTCCCCTGAGCCAGGATTTGTCTGATGTAACTGTAGTGCTGTGTATATTAGTTTCAGGTGGTATAAAAATAACATTTTCAAAGTCAATGCTAATAATCCTGATCAATGAGAGCAAATGAAGAATTTTGTTGTAATGAGCATTGACCCTAATATTCAGGATATTTTGAGTTAGAAAAATTATATTCCTCCAATGATCAAAAAAAAAACCATACTGATTTTCTAGTCAATCTGTTTTTAGGTGCTGTGATGGGTCCCACAGAGATGTAGTTTGGCAGATGAACTGAGCAGGGCTGGAATGACATGAGAACTCTCTGGAAGGACTGAATACTTAAAAATCTTAACCTGCATTTTTTGGGCTACCAGTGTTAAAAAGCTCTCGCCTGTGAAATAAAAAT
>NW_008687452.1:0-2896 GCF_000695815.1 Acanthisitta chloris | reverse complement strand
CAGCAGGACAAAGGACCTGAGAGATACCCTACTGAGCACTCACAGTCTTCCCTGACAAGGCATTTATTAGATGCAGAAGGGATCAAGTTTTGTGTATTATTTTCAGTATTAAAATACACAACGTAATTAAATTTCATTATGCTTTTATAACTTTACTATCATTTTAGCCATTAGTCATTACTGCAACACCACCATCACTGCTCTTTTACAGCCTACTATATAATGCAAGATTTTAACTTTGCCTACATTTGTAAAATGTACATTGGCCAACAGAATTTTGCAGTTAGAGATTCTGTCTTCATTGTGGAGAGTGAGACCTTCTTGGGCTTAGGGGTTTTTGTGGTCTTCAGTGCCTATTTCCTGCAGTCCTTAATTTCTTCAGGTTGTCACTACTCCCAAGTCCTGGTCTGCCTGGAAATGTTGTCTTGACCCAAGAAAATGTTGAACTTATGTCCCTTTCAGATGACAGTGCTGTGTCTTCCTTGGGTATACATGGAAACACAGATAAGTACTATCTGTGGGAGCTGTAATAATTTCAGGCCCATCAGGAAATGACTATCAACATTCTTTCAGCAGCTGTGAGTGGTCCTGAGAGAACCACACTGATGCTATCAAAAGGTATTGTAGATGTTTCTGTCCAAATTAGAACATATAAGGAGACAACTGCTCTTTCCAAATCAATGTTACTAATTAGAAAGCACTTGGTAGAAATTAAACAAAAGGAAATCTCAAACCCAAACAAAAATTAATCAGGCCAGGAGTAGTGGCATTTAAAGCTTTTATGCAGTGTCTCATTCTTTAATGCTTACTCATAGTGAGTAGTGCTTAGTTACTCATTCATGCTGGTAAACACTCTTTGAATAAATCCCATCCAGAGGCAGCAGAAAGGGTTGCTACATGAAGTCTGTCTTTAATACAGTTCTCATTTGAAGGTTATTGACATATCTGTTCCATGTCAGCTTTGAAATGCTCAGTTATAACCTCAGAAACTTGCTGCAGACTCTTTGCACTAGAAAAAAAAAAAAAAACCCTCTCTGGCTCAGTCCATTTGCATATGCTAATCTCTGCCAAGTTCTCTCTGAAATGAAAGGCTTTACATGGATATTTGGAAAAAAAAAAGCAAACAACTCCCAAACCTCAAGTCAGATCTCTGTATATATCTCACAGTTTAGAACTGGGCAGTGGAGCTGCTAAATAGAGTGTATCCTGTTTCTCTTCAGTGGCAGCCCATTCATCTTCAGGTACAGAGCAGCCAGTTTACATGCTTCTGCCTCTTTTCTGCTTGACTTTTTCTACATGGTGTTTGATGGCAAACCCATGTAAGCTAAATATGCACTTGAGCCAAGTAAACCTCACAGTTAGCAGACAATTTTCCTTTTGTCAGCCAGGAGAAAGTTCATTTTCACTGAAGATGAAGTGTTCTTCTGGCCTATATATTTTATTTTCGGTGGTTCTTAAGGCAACACAGATTTGTACATTTCAAAAGACAAAAAAAAAAAAGCTAATGAAAACAAGGAGAGTTTATGTTTTTGAAAGGGTGAAAGGGAAGTACACTGTGAAAGACTAGCTACGTGACCACAGGTGACTTAACTGGTAACTACTGCTCTGAAAATAATGTTAAATATTTTTCCTTCAATAGATCTCACTTTAATATGACCATAACTGGACCCTTTCTTTTAGTCCCTTTCTATTTTGTAAGACCACATATATATTATAATAATCCACACATGCAGGTTTATATATAAAATTATATAATTATATTTATACCACTACAAACACTTACACATTGTGTATGTAGACAAAATTGCTTAGGAGGCAAATATATATGAGCAGAGAAGTATAAATATATGCAAATATTGTAATAATTGTGATCATTTACACATATGCATGGAATATTTAGTAATCTAAATGTGTGCTGATTTTTTTCCTCCCTCAGATCCAAGTTAGTGCTAAAAAGCAATAAAAGAGCAGGGGTTATATGCAGCCATAAATGTTTAGATGCTTTTTGTAAAATGAATCCTAACTCTGAGTTTTAGGCTTTATCCAGCATCAGTAAAACAAAGCACCTATCTCATGAGGTAGAACTTCTCCAGAAGAGAGAAGTTCTCTCTCTTTTCACAGAGCACAGTGTCTACATAGGTCAATGATAAGTTGTACTCTCTGGCAGTGGAAACCATGGATCATTCTCCTTTCCACACCCTTAAAATCTGAAGTATTGGCCCCATAAGGTGGTCATCAACCAGAACTGTGGCCTGTAGTTTCTGTTGCCACATCCAAACATGTATTGCATTGCACAAGTTGTTCCTAACTCAGAGTCACAACTGCAGCAGACAGTGGAATTAGACCCAAACCAGTCGTAAATTTAAATAAATTAAAATTTTCTGTTTGCTCCTTCTTAAAATTCTGTGGAATGCTGAAACAGGCAGAGATGAGGTTTAACTTTTTTATTTTCAAAGGTGACAATGGGAGTTGCACCTGCCCACCCACAGCAGGTTTGAGGAGACATCCCAAGGCAGAACTGTGCTCCCCATGCTGCTGAGGCACCAGAACTACTCACCCCTGACTCATGGCTCCTTATTCTGGTCACTAGCAAAATGACACGTATGCCATTAGTGTACAACTTGTGTTAATTTATATGATGCAACTGCTTCTCAAGTATTTATCTGCAGCACTGAATTTTAGTGCCACTTTAGAATGTATTATGTTCAGTGGAAATGAGCAGCATTCCTCTCATCTGCCTGGTTATTAGTGGCAATTAGTGTTTTCCAAAGTCATCCATGGCTCTGACATTGCTACTGCTATGCTGAAGTCCTAAATCCTTTCACAGCTTTTAGTTTATCCATATTTCTAGTTACTTTACAGCATGCCCCCTTTCAGCTTTTTTTTTTTTTTTTTT
>NW_008687451.1:49505-87762 GCF_000695815.1 Acanthisitta chloris | reverse complement strand
CGTGAGGCGGCTCGGGAACAGCCGCGGGCTGAGCGCAGCTGAGAGCTGCGGGGATTTGGGGTTGGAGGAACCCGATTTTCTGAAGGCTGAAATGGGTCTGATCGCAGTCTTCTCGTTCTGTCTTGAAGTTGTGTCGTTCAGGGAATGCGTTTGTCTGAAAACGCGGCGGGGAGAAACCTCTGAAACGTGTCTTGCGCCTAAGATAGCATCTGAAATCCAGGTTGAAAAGTTACTTCTCCCACGAGGGTTATTGTGTCGTTTGGTTTTACGGACTGTTTACATTATAAGCGGGGAATTATGGAGGTTTTGAAAGTCCCTCGTATGTTTCAGCTGTGAATTTGTGAATGATAACTCCAAGCCTTGGTCCTTAGTGGCGGAAAGTGTGAACTGATTGCTGTGGGTAGCTCGCACTGGAAGCACAGGTCGGAGCTGAGCCCCGTGTGATTCATCAGTGAGGTGTCAGACACGCTTTAGAGAGCTCTTGTCCTTTGTAAAGTGCCACAGTCCCCTAAGGCAGGAGGCTCCCTGTGGATCACAGTGTAAATCCCTCCTCGGTGGATTTTGGAGAAGTCCAACATATCAGTCCCTTTCCGTGGACAGAACTGGCACCAACTATCCCTGATTCCTGAATCAAGTTGTGTTCTTCAGCAGGGGAGTGGCCCCGGAGATAATGCCCCTGAAATCAAAGCTGGTAAAATGCCCCGTGCCTTACCCAGCTGGGAGGGTGCAGGATCACCTGGGAGGGCAGGGTTATTTATTAGCTGAAGTTTATTTTGTTGTGTTCAGTGAAAGTGATGGTGCTGATTTCATGAATGGGATGAGTCGTTCTGGTATAGACATCAGAAAATGTCGAGAGTTGGTTCGTTTTTGAGCAGAATGATGGTGCTCCCCTGTCCTTATTTTGCTGGATCACTGCTGGCTAATCCCTAGCTCTGGAAATGGGAATTTGCCTTAAAGAGACAGCTAGCTCTTCATGGGTTTGATACGTAGGCTTCACAGTCCTCACAGGTACTATGGATGTTGTTTGAAGTAGCAGATGATTTCAGGAGTATGCAATGTGCAGTCCTGGTACTGAACGTCTGACAACACGTGCTGTTTCGGTTGGGAATTTGTGTAATTTTTGTAAACTGCCTAGGCTGCAATGCCTCACCATAGTTACCCAGTCAGAAAAATACATTTGGAATTTTGGTTTTTTGGAAGCTGTATTTGAAAAAAAGAAAGATAAATTTCCTGTAATGTGCTAATCAGAATAAGCCAGTGTGTCAGTGCTGCACCAGGGAGGAGCAGACCCTGTACACTGACATGCTGTAATGACAGCACTTGGGGCTTGGCAGCTGGCAGAGCCCTGATGAACACACCAGGCACTAATAAGGAGAGGAGGCTCCAGAGTTCAGCCAAAAGTGGAAGTTTGTGTGCAAGGGAGGTATTCGTATCTCTTGGGCTAAACATATTTACTACTGAACCTTTAGAATTTTTCTGGAAGATGTAATAGGAAAAATGCAAATGGCTTCAGGAGTGGTTGCTTGCTGCTCATTTATCCTGTCCTTTCTGAGCCATGGATTAGAGTTACTTGATCTAGAGGAAAAAGTAAAATTGGTTTAAAATGTTTTTTATAGACTACAAACTTCAGTAAGATATGCGATGCTTTCTGGGTTTTTGCCACTGAGACTATGTCTGTATTAAATTATTTTGCGGGTTTAAGACACATCAAGTAAACAAAAATAGCTCAGGGTTAAAGATTAAAATTAGCAAATGAGTAGTTCATAATTAAAGTCTCATGATGGAGGAAGCAGCATTACATTGCAGAGATACTGATGTCGAATCCAACTTCTGCTCATTAGTAGTATCAAAGAATTGGTAGGATGGCTTTAGAGTTTGGAGCCAGGGCTTGTCTGTGCACAGAAGTTGCATCGTTTTGGCCTTAGTTATGCAACTTCCCAAGATTCGCATGTAATGGTAGAAAGCTTTTAATGCCAACATAGCTCATTTTTTCAAGACTGGGGGAGTAAGCTACATGCTTAGATCAGAACAACTGAATCTAGGCTTGTACTGGAACAGGTATGGATCCTAGTGGAATAATATGGCTTTAACCAAATAGTAAGCCATATAAAAACCAAATAGTAAACCCTATACAAAATAAAATAGTATGAACCAGTCTACCAGTCTTTTCTGGTATTATTAAAATGATAGACCTCTCTATCACTTCAGTTCCCACTCTCTATCAGTGAAATCAGTCAGGTACCACAACTGCATTTATTTATTACGACTTGGATGACACCCTTCTTTCGTGTGAATCTTGGCTCACCTAGGGCCATGCTCTGCTCAATGTGCCACACATCATGTGTGCAATAGCAACTCTCTGCCCCCTGGCACAGCCGCAGCAGTGAGGCTCTCCTGGCTGCAGCTCTGCTGTGTCTGTCCTGTTCTGCCACCCAGGCTGGGGCCATTTCTCCTTTTCCTTGTTTCTCTGCTACTTTTGGTGCCTGCAGGACTGTGTGGCACAGTGTGACTTCTTGCACTGTGGCCCATGTGCTGAAGGAGCAATGCCCCTGTGCGGGAGTCGTGCAAGACCCCATGCATTGTTACTCCAATCTCACTTAAGACCAGGTTTAAGTGAAGTTGAGGTGGTGGCAAGGCCCTGCCAAGCGCTCTGTGCGCAGCTGCAGGACCACCAGATTCAGACCAACCAAAGAGGTGTGTGCAATTAATGAAAGACTTTGACCTACTTCATATTCCTTTATTGGCTTTCGCCTTGTCTACATGGGGAGATTACACCAATTTAGTTTAAGTCTGTTTTTAAAGTGATTTGATTAACCTGATGTGACCTAGTGTAAGGACATTCTTATTTTGGTTCGAATGAGCTTATTTGGGTTCAACCAAAACCTGCACTTAGTCAATTTGCACAGAACTGAAATTAGACATGCCTAAACTGAAAGGAGAACTGATGTCTCTAAGTAATGACACAACTTTCTCATGAAAGCAGAACCTTCTGTAGGATCTGGAACAGAGTGTAATTACTAACAAATCTGCAGGCAGAAATCTATTCACAGCAAACTTTAAAAAAAAACAACAAGCAATCAAAGAAAACAGGCAAAACTTAAATATCTTAATGAAACAAACGAAGAAGTGCCAATAATCCTCCTGGAATACTGAATGCAGTGGCACAAGGCTTGCATGGCTTGCAGTAAGGCTCTCCCATGGCTCTTCAGATGCAGAAGAGGGCAAGGATTTGTGTCCTGTACACAGAGTCCCTATACAGTAAAAAGATAAGAAAGCAATGCAGTAAACTATAGGCTGACTGGTTTGTATGCAATAGTACCTAGCTTCTCATGACGTATTTTGTAGGAAAGAATAATTAGACATGGAAATAATGAGGAAGCAGGCTAAATTACAACAAGATTTTATCAAAGATGGATTGTGTTAGACTAATCTAACATCTTTTTTTGTACAACAGATTATTTAGGTGGGGTAAGGCAGGAATGTAATTTATCTAAAGCCAAGCATTTGATAGCATGCCTCACAGGACATTATTGCTTAAAATGAAGACGGTGGTTCAAAACAAAAATTGAGAGATGGAAAAGGAGCTAGCCAAGGAAAAATACAACCATTGCACGAGAATAAAGTTTTCTGAATGGAGAGAGTGTTCAGAGAAAGTCATCGGGATGGAGAGAGATTAATGGTGTTACTTCCCTGGGACCAAGCTCAGGCCTGTTGGATGGATCCACTCTGACTTGTGGGCAGGGTCTGGGTGTGTGCCCGGGAGCTGTGTGAGGATAATAAAAACTTGGGACATATTGTCAATATGGAGGAAGATCAGATTATCATATGAAAGGAATTTAGATTACTTTGTTGATCGGAGTGATAGACATAAAATTGCATCTAATAGTGCAGAGTGTGAAGCTGTGCAAAGTTTTAAGCATGGAGACCAGTAACAAGATTTTCTAGTGTGAAACAGAAGCTCGTCAGTTGTACATGAAAGAAGGGAGAGATGTGGATGCACTGGATGCTCAGGAGATACCTGGGAGCAAGCAGTGATATACAGCTTTGAGGAGACCACTGACATCCTTGGATACCAAAGGAAAATAATATGGGAGATTCAGAGAAATGGGATACAATCATTGTACAAATCATCATACAGAGGGTCAATACAAGAGCTTCCCATTGCTCACGGAATAGCCCATTGGGATTTTGCATAGCTCCGGACACTGCAGTCAAGAAGACTTTAAATTACAACCGTAGAAGGGCTAGAGATGTGGTTACACAAACAAACCATGTGTTGTAGAGAGTGAGGTTAAAAAGCATCATTTGTTTAGCTCTGGCCAGTTGAACAAATGGACAGGTTACAGTAGGGTTTTTTACACACAGTTGGCACTAAATAGCAAGGAGGCAGAAAAAAATAAGTTACGAGATAGTATCTGCACAAGATCAAACTGTCTTAGTTGGTCATGAATAAATTTGGATGGGAAATTAGAAGAAAGCTTCTAGCTACCTAAGGATTGAAGTTGTATAAGAGTCTTTCAATTAGGGTAGTTTTGAGATAGATCTTGATAATCTTATGAAAGAGATTATACAATTAAATTAGAGAGTTCCCGGAGATAGGAAATTGCATTTGCAGAGTTAGTTCTTTGGTCTGCAGTATAGTCATATTTTTAATGTATGCTCGAAAGGAGAATGGATCTGGTTTGTTTACACTTTTAACCCCATGCATCGAGGCTCCTACTGTTTTCCTGTTGCTGCAGATTTGAATCTTTTTTCTCCCATATCTGCCTTCCTCTCAAGCGCATTAAAAATATGCAGTGCAGACTCCTTGTAGCATTAGACCAGCACAGTTGCCTGCAGATTTTTTCTGGCATGCTCTCTGGTTTAACCTGTTCATCAGATTTTGGTCCAGAGAGGTATTTTTCCTTCAGTGTGGTTCCTTTCCTGTGTTGCCAGTAACCATACTGTACTTCATGGTGTATTTTCTGGAATCTGTTGCTAGTGTTAATGAACTTTGTATGGCTACAAGGCCACACAGTACTGGTGGTGATCTTCACCTTCCCTTTGCTGTGTCACAGCACAGTTTAATCTTGCATGCTTCTGATGTGCATAGGTTTGTTGTATGACATGAGCATGTGTTCTGAGGCTTCTGATGCTTCCTTCCCAGCACATGGAAGAGATGTTGTTGAGTAGCCATTAACAGTGTTGTTTTCCAAGACTGGAGTGCTGGGGTTGGTATTCCCTTTTGACCTTATATTCCTAAGGTAAGTTGCAAACCTGGGCTTAATACCAGCTCTGCTCTGGTGCTGATCAGAGCAAAATTCTGTAAATCGTGCAGGATAACCTCTAGAAGAAAGAAGTGATCACTGACCCATTAGTGGTGGATTACTAATTTTAAAAACACAGTTTGGTTAGAGGAAAGTTGTATGTAAAATGTCCAAGAAGGAAAGAAATAAAACAAGATGGAAAGGAAGCAAGCAAGCAAGGAGGAAAACAGCTCCACTTAGCCTGCAGCAGAGATCACCTGCCTGCTAAGCTGCCTGTAAAGGGAAATTGAAATATGGAAAAAAGACAGCTTAGATGAGGATAACACTGAGATGCTAGAAGAGGAAGTATGTTAACTAAACACGGAGCTGTTGAAATGCATTGAATCATCTGGCTGTGACTTGTATTCTTAGGCAAACACAATTGTATAATTGATTAATTTGTCGACATTCCTTTAGTGCATAACACTATGGTAACCAAGAGGCTCACTAAACATTGCCGTAGAGAACACTACAAAACATATCTTTCCGAGGGAGGGAGGGAGGGAAGGAAAGGAAGCAGAGCAAGACCTTGGAGCTCTGACTTTGCAAGACTGATGCACACACACACAAACATACACAAGCACACACCTGAGCAGCTGGAATTGGCTTCCTATTGATGGTGGTGGAAGGTGAGCATGGGGTGGTTTGCTCGTGAGGTACATGTTCTGGGTATGATTGAAGAGATGACACTGGCTAACAACTGCCTTGAACACTGGTGCTACCAGATCTTGGCAGACCAGATGGGCTGGGGACAACTTTAACACCTTCCTGCTGGATCCCTGACACCCAGGGGTCCCAAGCAAACGGCTTGGTCTTCCCTGCACCACTGCTCCCATGGTGTGGAGGGCCATCCTCCCTGCACATCACCTTCCATCAGCTTCTGAACCCTTAGTCCTCTAGGGCTGCTCCTCAGGGGCCTGTTGTATGAAGTAGAAAGTGTTTTCAGAGTTTTACAGAGTTCTGTGGGCTTGGCTGGCTATTGTGTAGTACCTACAGTTGTACCTGCACTGCTCTCTGGCCCTGGCTCTGGGCAGGGGTTTCAGCCAGCTCCTCTGTAACCGACGCAGCATCATGGCTCGGCAGATACTTGCACTGGGCCCATCTTCCCACAATTAGTGTTCCCCCTCACCTATAAATAAATGTGAGGTACTTTGTTGAGTGCCTGCTATAAGCAGATTAATTAATTGCTTGACGAATAGATAAATGCAGAGAGATTTGTAGGTGTGCTTATTCTTGTTTACAAAGTGTCCCAAGCTTAGGCAAGATTTTAGAGTATGTAGCAATGGCAGGAAACATATCCATAAAAATGCTAATCTCCTCTCTTGCTTCATCTGTTCAGCCCACAAACACACGCATACACACATGCTTAAAAGAAATTAATGAGGTTTGTTTGTTCTCTTCTGGGCTCAGACTACTTTAATCTTGGTTTAACATACGGCACAGTGCGGCACATTGCTTCAGCACAATAAAGTTTTGACCGTAAGCAACATACTAAGTAAACCATTTTTTAAGCAATTAATGAACAATAGATGAGTTGATAGGAGCTCCCATTGCAAATTATTCTTTTGCATAGATGTGGCAGCACTATGGGAAGATTTTCAAGCCAATGCAGAGACTTTATCTGAAGGGGATGAGATGAACCCCTGGCCCTGATGAAGGCAAAGGTTGAACTCCCACCAGCTTCTGTGCAGTGAGGACCTAAGAGTATCAGCTGAAGTGAAAAATAAATGTCCCTGAGAGTCAGTCTTTGGGTTTAGGCTGTTAAAAGCTCTCCTGCACAAACTGCAATATGTGTTTATGTATAGAGGAGGATGCTGTGTGTTTGGTCCACTGTTGGCTTGTCACAGCAAAGGCAGCAATTAGAGAGGCAGTAATAGCTGGGAAGGGTTACACCCCTTGCTGAGGAAGTTTGACCATAAACCTGTTTGTCCTGTCTCTGAGTGCAGTGTACACTGGCTCAATTTACAGTAACTTAAAAATATTCACTGTGATCAAGCTGTTTCCAATCAAATTTTATTAAGTGATGTATTAAGTGTGTGCGTTAAGTGAGTCACATGAGGCAAAAAGGTGGGACTTCAGTTGACTCCACTACTGATGTATTTATTAAAGATGAGTATTAACAGTTTGCCTTTCCTCTCAAATAGAATAATCAGAATGGCTTCCTTTTGGGGCAGGCTTTTAATGGAAAGGGCACAGCAGGAAGTATTAGTAAAACAAACTCTTCATGATAATCTTAACACCTACATTTTCTATTTAATTTTGCTTATGCAGACGGCTGAGCCTTGTCATTAGTGGAGACAATATGTCAACATAGGAAAAGTGAGCCACTGTGTTTTCTTTCCATCATAAACTCAGGGGTTAACCTCCCACGTGACAGTGGTGATGTGGAGCTGTGTAATTGCAGACGGAGCATACATTGGCCCTTGAGTGCCAGTCCTGGGACAGACAATTCTCATTGCTCATTCTGCTGGAGCATGGACTTCTGTGAAGCTGAACCTCATTCTTTTCTGGGGTGTCTTCACATCTCTTGGGACTTGGCTCTTCAACTGAACGACCTCCTGCTATCTGTGTCTCACCAGGCCTGGAGCAGAAGTCCATTATTTGGGGAAGTTTGCACAACTCAGGAAGTCTTGCTGAAAATTATGTTACATGGGAAAATTGTCTAAAACTGTGTCGACTTTCTGGAAGGAAAGGGTCCCAGAAGAAGATTGTTGGAGTAGGGAAGTGTATATGATTCTGTAGTAGTCCTGGTATATTGCCTGGAAAGGGCAAAGATCCATTGCCTAAAATGGGAGAAGAATAAATGCAATGGACTAAAATTGTCACTAAACCACATGGAAACAAGAAATGAGGCTGAATCAGAACTTCATCTTAGCCAGGGTGCATATTTTTAATCTGGAACTGAATTCCTTATGTTGGATATATTCGTAGTTAAAAAGGCAACTAGTAGAGCTATCAAGATCTGGAGTGTTAGAATGATTAGTTTGTTGGCTGTAGACTGTTGTGACTAGAGCAGAATCTCTGTTTTCACTTGAGGGATGGAAAAAAGGCTAACATAAAGAACAACTTCTGTGTTTTGATTTATTTTTTGAAGGAAAGCATATGAATATTAATAAATAATCCAGCTGGAATAGCATCTTTCTTAGAAATAGTCCTTAGACATGGTGTATTATATTAACAAACATGAATTCGATTGTAGGGTAAGTAAAATTTTATAAATATAAATCACCACCTTTTGAAATAAATCACAGTGCCAAGGAAACTATTCTGGGATTTTCTAATATAGTCTGGTTTGAGTTGTTTGAATAAGAAGAGATACTGGTGAATAAATCAGATAATGAGCTGCTTTACATAGAAGGCATAATGCCTATTTATGATGGATAGAAGTCCTAAGAGAGATGAATTGTCAGTTTAATCTTCTTTGGATTGTGTTTGAAATCTACTTTTATGCAGCATTTCTGACTGTTCCAGAGATTACTGTTCAGACACTTACATAGACTTCATTTCTATTTGATTTACAGCTCTACAAAGTCCTTTGCAGGCAAATGTTCATTTACTTTAGCTGTTTTAGTTCCTTGACCTTGGAGTAAAGTTTTTAGTGACTGTAAGTGTTGCCAGAATTTTTCTTCTGGTCTGGCTGCTCTTGTAGAACTTTGGAAGGCTAGTTATCCCCCTGGATGCACCTTACCAGAAGGGGCAGTAATACAGATCAGCTCTTTTGTCACTGGCATCTTTGACACAATGTGGCAAAGCTTTGCAGTTGACCTGAAAAGGACAAAGATTTCTCTTGCTCTGTGCAGAAATGAGGAGTATGGAGTTCGGAGCCATTAGATAAATACTTGCTTTTCTTCCTTTTTTTGTAAGCTCTTGTGATAAGTTTCCTGTGGAAAAGAGGATTGCTGGCTGAATTAAATCAGATTAACTAAACATTAGATTTCTCTCTAATAGTGCATTGGCATTTACCATTTACTCATGAAACAGCTTTTACTTGAGGGGAAAAAATGTGGAATTTATTTTTGTGTCTTTCCTGACATGAACATCATGCTTTATGAGGAAATCATCTCAATCAGCTTTGCTAGCAGCTGATTTGTCTCCCAGCCTTGCAACACTTGCAGCAGCTTCAATCAAAGGGCCCTGATGGGGAAACCTTGCTGGAAGGATGACATGCAGTGCTGGAGTCTGACAGAGCAGGATTGCTGCTCTGCATAGAGGACGCAAGCATCTGGGAGATGTTAAAAACTTTTGTCAGGGATAGGAAGATAATTCTCAAGATAATTTTACGTCAAGCTCTGCCCTAACTTCTATCTCCTGCCAGGCTTCCTAAGCCCTAGGTCATAAGGTTAGAGAAAATTGTGGGCTGATTTCATCATCTTTTTCACCTGTAGATACAGAGCTTCCCCATTGCAGTCAATCACCACCAGACCCGGAGAGCCTGTCGTCACCCTCCTATTAAGGATGACTGTTTCTAAAACATTAACATTCATGTCAGGTCTAGATAGGGATCAGCAGAGGCTTAAATCATTGTCAGGAACAGATGTGAGATACCTAATCAGTTATTTCCTAAGTAAAATGAGTTTGATTGCATGAATAGTTGTAAATATTTCATTCAGCAATTCAGCTACGACAGCAATGGTAAACAAGCTTCTGAGGCTGAAGAGAAGCATTTTGTGGTACTGTACTTGATTTCTTATTCATTTCAACTTTGGCATAGAAGAAGGAAGCTTAGGTACATTGGATTACATTTTGTGACAGCATTGGTCATAAACAGGGGCTCACTTTGAAGACAGCCAAGCAGAATCATCGAACAGTTTGGGTTGGAAGCAACTTTAAAAATCATCTCGTTCCAACACCTCTGCCATGGGCAGGGACACCTTCCACCAGACCAGGTTGCTCAGGGCTCCATCCAACCTGGCCTTGAACACTCCCAGGGTGGGACAGCCCCAACTTCTCTGGGCAGCCTGATGCAGTGCCTCACCAACTTCATGGTGAAGAATTCCCTCCTAACATTTAATCTAAATCTCTCCTCTTTTGTCCTGTGACTATCTGCTTACGTAAAAAGTCACTCTCCCTCTTTTTTACAAGCTCCCTTTAAGTCCTTGAATGCAGTAATGAGTTCTCCCCAGAGCCTTCTCTGCTCGAGGCTGAACAACCTCAACTCTCTCATCCTGTCTTCATAGCAGTAGTGCCCCATCCCTCTCATCATTTTTGTGGCCCTCCTCTGGACCTGTGCAAACAGGTCTACATCTTCCTTGCGCTGAGGTCCCCAGAGCTGGATGCAGTACACTAAGTGGGGTCTCATGAGGGCAGAGTTGAGGGGGAGAATCACAGTCCTTGACATCTGTAACCCTTATAAACATGGCCAGCTCAATCCTGGTTTACAATGCGCACCACTTGTCCACAGCATGAGCACAAAGCAGGAGATTCTGCCACTGGAAGATGTTCATGGCACAGGAATAAATTTCAGCTTTGCTAGTAAAATGGCAGCCTGAACACCATCCTTTGCCTTGGTTTTGCACTGCCCAGCCAATGCCAAGCTGCAGTGGCGAGCACAGTCCTTGGATGGTGCTTGAGTTGGTACTAGGTGCTCTGCGTCCCTTCAGGCAGTTATTAGTTGATATCTCTGCTGGCTCTTTGGGGCATTGACTCTGCATAAGCAGCAATTAAGGACACAGCCTTAATTTCTTGTTTGTTTTGTGTTTCTCACGTGTTGAAAACAAAACTGAATTAAATGGGAACAAACGTTGGCATTAAATCAGGATGGGTGTAATACCAATTTCAGTGACGTAGATAAGAATTTCACTACTGATCTTTTACGTAAGGGCTGATGAGAGGAAGGAAAGGAAGGAGGAAGTTAGCTTTTCTCTGCCTAGTTGCATGTTTTCCCGGTTTGAGTTTCAGTTAAACTATTATGTAGTTTGCTTGTGTGTTTTAGCAGATGTGCACAAAAGCAGTGCATGAAGGAAGGAGGCTGGGAGGCAGTACAGATGATGTTTGCCTCTTGAACACAGTGGAATTTTGAGGAAATTGGGACTGCCAGCTAAAGGTCTTGGGCATTTTCAACTTCTGCTGCTGGCTTCATTCTTTCGAATAGGAATTACAGGGTTCTTGCTGGCCTTGGTGGTATTGTGTAGTCAGATTATCACAGGAACAAGCTCTCTGTTGGTTTTATGCATGTACATTACAATGTGCTTATTTCCATCTGCTGATTTTAATATGCATTTTTGCAGCCAGCCTAATTTTGTTCTGTTAAATACAATAATAGATGTCGTTAGTATATGGATATACAATTTAAGGTGGTTTGGTCAGAAAAGCCCTAGGTAGTAAATTCATGTTTACCCTAATTCTGGAAAACACAAATAAATCCTGCTGTTTTCACCCAAGAATTACAGAGATGGTTAAAAATAGAGGCATGTGCCAATGCATCTGGCTAAATGAAGGGCCAAGCTCTTCAATTCTCTATTCACTCTGTCCCTGGTGAGATATACTCTTGCACTGCAGCCTTTACAGCGGGCCTGATCTCTTCCTTGAAAACCAGGGACCACAGGTATTGATAGGTTTGGATCTGCCATCCTTGTCGGTCACATCCATACAGCCAGGACTGGTCAGCAGGATGGAAGTGTCCATTGTACTGCCATTAGCTTACTTTGCAGAGGAAAGTTATCGTTTGAGAGAGATGAACCCATGTATTTCATTTAGTAGTCATATTGAAGTCTTGATTTTGACTGATACTAGGAGGATTCTTAGTACTGGACTATTGCAGATGTGAAATCAAGCATATTTTTAAATGTTCTGCATGCTTGCACAATTGTAATGACCTATAGACAGCATTTAGATGTCCAGAAAAATGCATATGTCCCTAATTTCAGGGATACCCATTCTTGTGAAATGTGACCAGTTCCCTGTCCTGCATCCTCCCTCTGCTCTCAGTGAGAAATCCCCCTGTCCATGCTGCAGTGGGTGACAAGGGACTCTGCTCTGCAGCACTGGTCAGAGCAGCTGAAGAGACTCTTTGAGGGCATGGCAGCAGAAGTATTGCTGTTTGATCCACTCCCTTTCTCCTGACCTCCGTGTTTACTAAAATCTTTTTACATTATCAGGGAGGTACACATCTTTTCTGGTCTTCAATAGTTAAAAAAAATCCCTCCAAGAGAATCCCCAAAGCGAATTGGACATTCAGTCACGCTGAGTCATATTTTGTTATTATGGCCGATTATCCAGCCAGCCATGCAAATAAACTGCAAGGGGAAAAAAAGGATGCGTGTGAATAGCTTATCTACGACAGAATGAGGCCTTGGGTCTTTGTGCATAATATGTGTAACAATAATGACCTAGTATGAAAGTGTTCCAGTGACTGACATATTTGCAGTCTAAAAAAGATAACAAAGTAATGAGAGAGATCTGTGGATGTTTATCTTCTCTTTTCTTCTCTCTGAAGGAAAGTTTTACTTTCTCATTATATTTCTGGTGCATATCAATGGTGCCATACAGAATGATGAATATGATTACAGTTAATTGCTTAAATATTCCTTTATTCTTGAAACTTTCAAAACTAATAACCATCTTTTGAGGAACTAGTTGAGAAGTGATGTGGGCAAGATAGTGCAAAAGAGAATATTGGATGTGAAGTTAAAAGTTCCTCAGAGAAGAGAAAGTGAAGTGTGTGTGTGGGTGTGTTAAAAAAGAAAAAAACCCGGTTATATTGTTAACAATATCAGTTATATTATTAGCAATACCAGCATATGCAGCAATTCTTCTTGAAAAAAAACTTGTAAACTTGAATAGTCAAATCCATCCTTGGTGTAACAGCCATGGAATTACAGTTGGATCAACATCTTTTCTGTTGCATAAGTCATGGAATGTTACTTAATGCAAATACTACAAATGAGTATGACTTTGTCCAAAATGCATTTGCTGACTATATTTATCATCAGTCTCCTTCACAGTAAACATATCATCTGTGGAGAAGGTCTGGTAGCCACAGAAAATATTATGCATCACAGTGTCTAAGTGGTGCCGTTATGAGCTATTCTCAGCTCAAAGAGCCATTCTTTAGAGCGGCTGAAACACAAATGTATACTTGGTGTTTGGGTCCCTTTGCCACTGTATTATATATTTGTAATGCAGGAAGTAAAACACTGGATGGAAAAGTGGCACTTCAAGACACCTGTGAGTGATTTTGGAAATTGTGAGTAATGAGGTGAGTTTTCTGACAATAATGCTCAAGTCTAGCCCTTAATCATACACTTGAAACAAGTGGGCTCAGACCTTATGAAAGGTGTTTACTTACTCAGCTTTAAGGCACAGGCCAAGAAATAACTTGATCGGATTAGCCGGGTTTGAATAGGAACAGCAGCAAATAGAATCAAATGAGTGTGAATGATGCTGCTGTGCTCTCTATTAGAAAAATATCTGCCAGCTGCCATTGCAGAGTATAATCCTGCAAGATGCTGACGCCTCCGGTTCCCGTTGCCTGAGGGAGCTGGGCCAGGGCACTTCAGGCGCGCAGCTCCCATTACTCACCTTAGTCCAACAATGCTTTTTCTCTGAAATCCTTCTTTTCCCTGTTATATAAAGGCTGGTTCTTTTTTATCTCCTCCTTCTTGAAAGGCTCTTGATGCTTACAGGGACTGAGTGCATTGCTGGTTATTCTCAGCTGCAAGATTACAGAGATGGCAGCGGTAAGGTCAGTGGGGCATGAACATGGCTCAGCTGGAGAGCAGATGTGAGCGGATCATTTAAGGAAAGCAGCTGAAATTCTCGGAGCCAAATGAGGATAAGACAAACTTTGAAATCTCAGGGCTTTGTTTAAATTCCTTTTGACTTAGGTGCACATTATACCTGGAATGCTCCAGAATTATACACACCAAGAGGCTAAAGAAGTTTCTTATGCTTGAACTTGAACACATGAAGCCAAAGATGTAAAATGAGGTCAGTTAACTCAGCTGCAGTGAATCCTTTGATATTCATTTAATGGATAAGTAGATAAAACTCTAAGTAAGCTTGCATGAGAGACTTTGAATTTTAACTACTAAAGCTCTTTATAGTTTTCTCACAGGTCTTTTACATACACTGTACATTAGGAAGGTTTTCTTTCCTGAGAGGGTGGTCAGACACTGGAACAAGCTTCCTAGAAAGACCCTCCAGAGAGGTGGTCAATTCCCCAAGCCTGTCAACATTTAAGAGGCATTTGGACAATGCCCTTAGTACCATACTTTAACTTTTGGTCAGCCCTGAAGCAGTTGGGCAGATAGACTAGATGATCAACGTAGGTCCCTTCCGACTGAAATATGCTGTTCTATTCTATTCTATTGTACAGACACCTAGTGCAGTTACACTTCTGCTGCAATACCACTGCAGGTCTCCTCAACCTGTTTTCTCATTTTTTCTGCCTCTGGACCAGAGGTGAGAAGTGGTCTGGCTCTGTGAGATCCATTGTTTTGGCAGTCTTTGAGTTTGAGATTTTGGCTGAAATCAAAAAGTTGAACTCTGGAGCAAGGAGTTGGATTCTTCTCTGGTATAGGGAGGCTTTCAGTCTGGTTCAGATCTATCTCTAATCCTTTTATCATAGTATTTCCTTTTATTGAATAGCTTCCTTATGTATTGAGTTCCAGAAATTCCAGGCTGGTGATACACATGGGAAACAGATTGCAACAGAGGGCAGATTTAATTACTCAGGTCTAGGATTACTGAGACAGAACATTTTTTCTTCATGGTGTTTGAAAAGGGAGAAGAATCTTCCCTTTTTTATTTATAGGAAGAAGTTTGAGATCAAATCTCTCTCAGCTGCCCTTTCATTGGTCAGTCAGTGATCACTTGAGGAAAAAATAATGAACTGGGGTTTTTTGCCCCCTCCTTCATTTGAAAATCAGGTCTTACCACTGCTGCATATTTAAGGGAGTTCTAAGACTATAGTCTTAGATGCTTCAGGAAGCTTATTTTAGGAGGGAAGACTTGACTGAATGCCAATAGACAGAGCTAATTATCAGGACATCTGGATTCACTTCTTAACTCTGCTGTGTGACCTTGGGTCAATGATTTAGGTCGAGCTTTTGCAAAATGTTCAGTATTTGTAGGTGCTTGTGCTGGGTTTCAGCATTACTGAAAATTAGGCTGTAACTGCATTTACTGTTTCAAATTCCGCTTCACAAAACTAGGACACTTGTAAAAAAGAGACAGAAGTAAAATGTGTGTCCCTGTTTCCTCACTTGTACAACAAGGATGGATAACTGTGTTTGTAGAGTGTGCCAAGGCTTTCTGATGTAAAAGCATTAGAGAGGAGAAAGGATGGCAGCAATCTGCTTGCAAAGCGCAGAAAAGTAGACTTTGTTCAGTAGAAATCAAAAGGATGCTGAACAAGGACCAGACTTCCAAGACCTCTCACTTCACCAGCCAAAGGGCTCCCCAGACCCTGTAGAAGACCAAGCAGATCTAAGGAAGTACAGAAATGACAGAGCCAAAGGTTGCTGGCTGTCTGCAAACTGTCTGTGCAGCAGCATCCAGCCCATCCAGCTGCCTTCCCACGTGTTGCCCTACAGCAGCAGAGGAGCAGCTGAACTGCCCCTTTTTGAATGGGGAATCCAGAGACATAGCACTATCACGGACAGGGCAGTGCAGGTGTCGCAAGTCGAGTGCTTCCAGCAGGCTCTGATTCGTGGCACATACAGTCACTGTGTGCATGCTGGAGAGGGGCAGACCTGCAGAGCAGGCGTGGAGCTGCTATGCTAAACATCTCATCGGGTAGTGGGAGAGACCTGATAGTATCAGGCTCTGTTCATGAAATGGGCTAGGGAGCTGCTAGACTCTTCTTGCTTTCACAGGTGATAAGTACATCACTTTAATGGATGCATCCTGACTCCAAGATTAACTGTGATTGCTATCAGGCTTTGAAGTGAGCTGAAGCACATTTACAGGGAGATGGCCAGGGAATAATGATTTTAGGCAGAAGGTGTTCGAGTTTGAAAGAAAATCTGCCAGTCCATGAGTGTCTCTCACCACCTGTTGGTCCTGCAACCTGGGGGCTGATGGATCATGAAGCCAGATCATACACAGCATTTTTTCCCCCACTGGAGCGCTTTGAAATTGTGATCCTGGAACCACCTAGGACCCACTCCTGACCCAGCTGAATGCCCCTGCTTTTAGTGTGCAAGGCAAGCAGCCCTGCAGCCTTACATTTATATTTGCAGTATGAGTTCAACCTCAAGCACAAGCAAACACAAAGCCCAAGTGCTCATCTCCTCACCTGCACCATCCTCAAGCATTTGAAATGCATTTTATATACAAGATTGAGAAGGGCAAAGAAGAAACAAAGTGAAAAATGCATTGTTTGAGGAGAAAAAGAGAACAGCTAAGGACATGAATGCTGGTGTTGCCTCCTCCAATGAATTGGTAGCTACTAGGCGTGTTTTCTTGCTGAGAAAAGTAGGTATTTAGTTTAATTAGATCACTGATTTTCTTTGCTGTCTAATGATTACATTTATTCTGTGTACAGGGAGAGCATAAAGCATAAAAGTAGGTAGTTTAATAACACATAGACTTTATGTAGCTGTGTGCTTAGGATGAATTTCACCCATAGTAAACAGAAGAGAAATTACAAGAGGGATTTCAGAGTAAGGCATTCAAACAGGCAGTTTTGCCTTGGTTGTCTTAGTATCAACATAGCTGCCAAAACGAAATCCAAGACAAAAAAAGGACCCGATGGCTTCACTTACTGCTATCAATGCACTTGATGCAAGCTGTGTCCTCTTGGTGGGAGTAACACACAGCACCTTCCAGGGAGATGCTCCAGCTGGTGATCCCTGAAAACAGAGCAGGAGGTGTCAGGCTGCCCAGCGCTTCTGCAGAAGCTAATGCTGCCAAGCTAGCGAAGAGGGTTGGTTTCTTTAAAAAATGTTTGTATCTGGTTTGGTCTGATTGTGCTGAAACTATTCCAAGTGAAACCCTGAAATGAGCTGATTGGATCCTGTCCATATTGTTTAAGCTGTAGAATCAATAGCTTTCGGAGGGATTTTTTTCAATTGTTAAGACATTCTTTTCATTGCTGAAATTTATTGGGTTAACCTTCTCACACATCCCCCTCCTTTTGTGATTTGCTGGAGAAGTGAATATGATAGGCAGTGGCCTGAGGCAGGAGTGAGGACCCTGAAATGAGCTGATTGGATCCTGTCCATATTGTTTAAGCTGTAGAATCAATAGCTTTCGGAGGGATTTTTTTCAATTGTTAAGACATTCTTTTCATTGCTGAAATTTATTGGGTTAACCTTCTCACACATCCCCCTCCTTTTGTGATTTGCTGGAGAAGTGAATATGATAGGCAGTGGCCTGAGGCAGGAGTGAGGGAGCTCTCCTCTCTCCCTTTGGAATGGTTACTTAACTCCCAACATCAGGAGGTGAGCACTGCAGGAGTCATCCTGAATGTCGCCACTGCTTTCCTGGGTAGAAGTTACTCTTGGTATTTTTTTGCAAATTGCTCTGAAGTAAAATGTGTGTTTATATATGTGTGTCTATGCACTCACCCCCACACACATGCGTTTGTATCATTGGGATAAGCCAGAAGCAGAGCTTTAAGAGCTGGAAATTTTGGAGAACATCATGTTCAAAAGACTTTTGACTGTTCGCTTTCAATATTCCTGCTTTCTCTTTAGACGTATGTGCCTTTCCTGGAAGTAGTCCCATGAAAATAGACATCTCAACTGCTGCTGAAGGATTAACTGTGGACAACTGTCTTTGCTTCCATTCTACACAGGGAAAACCATGTAATTATTTGAGGATTATTTGGCTCTGTGTCTGAGTCAGGTGTGTTAAAGAATTGTTTATAGGTTGGATATCATAATTTCATACCACAATACACATTCACTTTTCCAGTAGTAACTGAATGGCTACAAATGAACACTGGTATCCATCCATCCAGGACTGCAGAAGAAGTATTATTTGCATATGCATTTTTATCCTACCCTGCTTGTGCCAGGAGAAGTATAGTTTTGTACTGATTAGGATTGTGAATCAGCAGTTTTGCGCTTTTTTTTTTTGCCATGTTTTCAGAATTTTAAGGGACTGTTAGACAAATTGGTAGAATTAATTAGATGCATTCTCTTCTTGTTACAAAAACCCCAGAGACATTTTGAATAATATTCTACAATGTTGTATCTTTACCCTGCAAGGTTCAGTAATTTGCTAGAACAGACAAACTTGGCCAGCTGCTTTCTCCAGGATCTGACAAAAATCCTAGAGAACAAAATGTTCCAGTAATCATCTTTTCTTTTCGAGTGTATGTTAGTTTTTAATCCCTTTTCACCTTTTGTTTGTCAGAAGCACCATATACTGGTTAAAAATGTTAAAAAAAGCAAAGCAAGAAACAAAGCACAAAAAACCCAACACAACACCATTGTTCCTCCCTGTATCTTTCATTTCACTACTGTGCTGAATCACAGTGTTCCGATGCAGCCTTTTTTATGGTGTAATTGTTTTGTATAATCCATTTTCTTTGGACACCTCTTAGCTTCTGTCTGAAGCTGTTACTGCTGTAATGAATGTAGTCATAAATCTGTCACAGGTAACAAGCCAAATTTAGAGCTCAATAAACCAGGGGAGAGTATGCTGTAGATAAGTGAGTGTGCCGAGTTGCAATGGTTACAATAGTGGCACAAAAAGTCCAATTCTGACAGGTTAACAAAGGGGGAACACAGAACATTTGGTTCCCTCACTGATTGACCACCGTCATCACCCATGTCCCAGTAAACAAAGATGCTGTGTGAAAATATAGGTACAGTCATGGCATGTCACCTTGGCATGACACCCCCCAAAGAGTGACAGGGTGTGTTAACTGCCACGGATGGGTGTGCTGTGCTGGACCACTTCCCTCAACCATTCTGTAGTGCAGATGTAGGGTGGTGTATCTGTAAAGTTTGGAGCTGCATAACTGAGTGCTGAACTGAGTGAGATCCTAGTTCCTTCAGAGAGGGTCTGAAACTGGGATTAGGAGCTTTCAGGCAGGACAGGACACTGTTCCTGGAGCTGGCCCAAGGTGGTGTGGGAGCCAGCACCCATAGGATCTCCCCCAGCATGATCCCTAAGGCAGTGTGTCCCTAGACAGAACTTGGTCGTCATGCATGCCTCAGACCTGGGCAAGCTGAGTTCCCACAGTGAAAGGGCTGAGATCATTGTAACAGTTTTTTCTTTTTTGAGAAAAGCGAAGAACATGGAGAAGAAAAAGCAATAGAAGGATGAAGGCAGGTGATACAAGAAATAACAAGATGGAGAGAAACCACGCTCAAGAAAGGTCCATTCTGAATTGTCTCAATTGCAATCCAATGGATGTTAAGTAAGGTGGGCAGGAAGAACAGCAGAAAAAATTAAGCAAGATGACATAGATACGCAACCCCTTTGCCACATCTGGTTCAGTCTTTGCGTTTCTGTGTGGTGCTTTCGCGCTGAGCTGTGACGCGGCAGTGGTGAGGCTGTGCCCTGTGGGTACTCCAGCAGAGGGGAGTGCCACAGCTATGCTGAGCAGCTGCCACTGCTATTGTCCACTCACTGTGGGGCTGGGACAAACATTTGTCCCAAAGGTGGGTAAGTTTATTATCGAGACTGCTCGGCATAAACGAAAGGCCTATGCAGCAGAGAGCTATGAGAGCCACTGTCATAGTTTCCTCTGTGCTCTGTGTGACCGGCAAATGCCTGGGCAGTGCAGAGGTGGGTGGCAAAGGACCAGTGACAGGGCCAGGGCTTTGATGCTCCTGGGCATCAGCAGAGGTGCTGATCCCTTCTGTGCTAAACAGCCATAAAGATTCAGCCACACTATTTGTCTTTTCAATGGACATAAGCATCCAGTATTGAATTGGTAGCATCTTACTGAAGAGGTTAAATTCTGCCTTTTGAAAATGAAATCAGCTGTTTAGCCTCCAAGCACAGCCATGCCCTCCTGTTTCCTCAGGAACAAAGCACTGGCATAGTGACATTAGATCATATTGCTGGAGAATGCATTAACTCTCTCATTTATGACTTCATTGTGCCACAAAGTGCTGCATCTTGTAATTGAGGGCTCTCTGATGAATTTGTTGCATGTAAAATCTGTGGAAATTATTAGCACAGCTCATTTCCATAATTAAAATATTTCCTACAGTATAGATTTAAGACTCTGTAGCTGTCTTATGAAAATTTAAGTACAAGCACAACGAAGTTTTTATGCATAGAGAATGTTTTTCATTAGACCAATTGATATTGCTGGGAAAAGTAATCAAATCATTTGGGTTCAGGGACCCTTTTTAGGTGACTGATGAAAGATTTGTTCATTGCTGATCACAAAGAAATGGGCAGCATCACTCACAGAGTGATCTTTGCCTTGCCATCAGTGACATAACCAAATAATTAAAACCTAGCCTATAATGAAGCATTCATAGGAACTGTTGGTTTCAGGGGATAGTTCTTCATAATGTGATGTTCCATGAGGAGTTATCCTAAGGTAATGTTAGTATTTTGATAATTTTCAGCAAGTCAATAAATAAGTATTTTCTTTAGTCAGTTTGCAGGTTTAGATAACTCCTGAAGTCAGACAGTTCTGAAAAGCAAAGATTCTATTTTTTTTTAAAAAATCATCCCTCGTCCATTCTCTCTTCAGTAAAAAAAAGTGCCAGAGTATTGCAGATATCATGAAATAGTGCTTTAACTATTAGCTGTCTGTCCACAAAATCTATTTGTCTTGTTAGCGCTGTCATTTGGCTGCATTACCCTTTCTGTAACCCTGGAAACAACTTCAAATACTGTGATATTTAAACAGTCTAAAACATAACATGCCCTGAAAACGCTATGAGTGTTTTTTTGAGACTCCGTGTACAAAGAAAGAAAAAAAAATCTTTTCCTTTTACAAAGAGCATTAAGCAGCGATGGACTGACATTGCTTTGTGAGAAGGCTGATCCTCACTTGTAGGTGGGGTGAGAAATGGTGCCAGCAGCACTGACAAGTTTCCTCTTTACCTGCCCGCAGAGTTCAGGAATCCCTCTCTCCAAGTGTTGCAGAAGAGGATTTTCAGGCGGCAATAAATAAATTTTGATCCCTCTGGTTAATACATTAAGGTCAAAGAGATTCTATGGGGAGCTATTTAAAATACTCTTAACCTGCAGACATACTGCTGTCAGTAGTGCTAAGTGCCTTATCTGGCTGAGTAGTGTATACAACCCTTATGAAACTATTCTTAAGTATTCTAGTTACTATATTTAGCTCTGTCTCATAACAAGACAAAAAGCACTTAGCTAAATGTAGTCCTGAAGTGCTTAATCCAGTTAAGAATATTTTGTCCTTAGGTGTCTTCTACTAAGACTTTTTCTAGCTCACCGTCCTGCTGCATCACGCAAAAGGCTTCCCTGTGTGTTTGGGCCTGTGAATTCTTTTATGGCTGTTTATTCTGTTGACGCCTTGAAGTCTGGTGTTGGCTGAGGACATTACTCATGTTCATTAGGAAACCTCAGTCCTCTGCCCCTAGTAGCTCACATCAGCCGTACCGCAGCAGGGTGTGATAGCTGTTGCTGGAGACTGGAGAATCCAGGCTTCATTTCTCAGTTTAGACTCAGTGAACATTAACTGGACTGTTGACTCTCTTGGTGACCAAACAGTTTCCCTCAACTTGTTGCTATTCCAGCTGGCTGAGAGGGCAACCATGCCAATGATACAGAAAACCCATCAGGCTTCCCAGGGGTTTTTAGGTGAGACAATCTATACGCAAAATTTCTACATAAAGCTTTGCACTCCAAGCTCAGGAAAAATCCTTCTTTGGCTGAATTTTTGTATGCTAAAGTCCCTATACAAAGAACAGTCCCTGAAAAATTGTGATAGATCTGTTTTGTGTATCCACAAGCACTATTTTTTTGATAGTTTACCCCATTTCTTTTAAAAGAACTTTCTTTATACCTTCGTATCTCTGAAGTTATCACAACTCACCAAAACTTCTGTAGGGGGTCATTCTTCTAGAGGAGAAACAACTGTGTGATTTTGATAGACCAGTGCTGACTGATGAGCAGCAGTGACTGCAATAAGTACCTCAGCTCTATGATAGCTCCATAGGGAAACAAATAAGATCACACACTCCATTTGACCTGGAATAAAAGAATGTAACTTGACCAGCATACGAATGCTGTGAGAACAGAAGCATAGCAGATCCACTGTGTTTAAGCTTGCTATGCAGGTGTTGTTTTCAGTTGTAGCTTCACTGAGGGTGTCAAGAGTTGCATGCTATTTTCCCTGGAAGTTCATGTTCCAAACTGAAAATAACCCCTTCATTCCCGACTGCATTGTTTTACTGATTCACTGCTGGAACACTTTAGGTATTTTATATGTTACCCTTGTACTTCTACTATGTCAGGAGGTTCAAGCCTCTTGCAGGTAACTTCTATATTACTGTTTACAATGACTGTATCACTTTATCTGAGCCAATTTTTTTTCAGCACATGGACTGACATAATTTCATTTAGCAGCCATGAGCAGGAATTTGGACCATTGTCTCAAGTTATTCACCTGAACCTCCCCTACAAAGCGCTCTCAACGTATCACTGGTCAGGATCTGTGTTGCTCATGGTATTTAGCATCAGCTGCCGCGTCCCGGCTGCCCTTTCCAGGGTGCTTGGCTGACACGTGTCCCTTGTGGTGGTTCTTCAACCACCTTCTTGCATGTTCTTCCCTTTGAGCTGTTTTCACTAGCTGGAGAAAGGAACAAGTTCTTGCTAGTCCTTTAGATGATCAAAATGGGGAGATACGGTTGCTAATTTTCCACGGTTACAAATATGTAATCCCTGATATTGGCAGCGATTTTTTTTTTGCAGTGCTCTGAACTGATGTTGGAAGTAATGGTAACAGGAGAAACAGCCATGAGCATGGGCTCAGAGTGGGGAGATCACTTCAAGGTCATTAAAAGGTTATTAAATTTGGAAGCTCAGCACTTGGCTGTTGTTGAAGGTATTACTGCCAGCCATGGACAGTCTGGTTGTATCCATGTCCTTCCTCCGATTGAGGCTCGTCTGATGCCAAACAAGTTTCATTAAGAGAGGACAGCCCTGAAATGTGGGTATGGCCAGGATTTCAGGGTATGCATTAGTAATCATTTAAATCCCAAATTAAAAGGAGATTTTGTGTGTCACATTAGTAGCAAATCTTAATGGGAGGCCTTAAGTCCATCCACAGGTGGGTGGTTGTGGCTTGCACTAATTTTTGCTAATCATGTTTGTCTTGAAGGAGATTTTGATTGCAAGATTTGATAGCTGAGGTATGGGCCAGACTCACTGGTTTTCAGAGCACACTTTGGAAAGACTCCAATCGATCCTCAGTGGCCCCAAGCTAGTAGGGCCATTCCATAACCACATGGCTTTTTGGGCATGAGAGGTCATGTTGGCCTTCTTGGGCTGCTTCTGCAGCAGCAGGTGGTGCCCACAGAGTCAAGGAGCCCCAGAACTCGGTCCAGCTTCCATTGCTGGAGTCTTTGCTGAGCTTTCTTCAGTCATACTTGAGTATGAGTCTAATTTGTGGTGGTAGACTTTTTTCAGCTTGAAGTGATTGCTGCTCTCTAGGCTGAGTCTTGCTTGCAACTGTGTTATAACTGGACTTGCTTTTCCTTCCAGGATTAATTTTTCTCCGTCTCTATTTACATGGTGATAAGAAGTGCTAATCCCACTCTGTCAGTCTGGACTGATGAATCTGAGGACTAGAACAGGTAATTTCTAAGTTGGTTTGCAGCTGACTCAGTCAGTGAGAACCACTCCCTCCACATGGAGTGTGTTTGTATTTTGGAGCAAAAAAAATTCATACGAACCACTCCCTCCACATGGAGTGTGTTCGTATTTTGGAGCAAAAAAAATTCATAGTTTCTTTTGCCCAGGTCATCTTCAGGGAGGGAGATCCTTGCTATGGAGCAGGGAGGGAAGGATGATTTTTGTTAACTTTTACTGTGGGAAGCATCTTTGACTTCCTGTCAGTTGTGGGTGGTTTTATTTTGTGTTACTTTTATAGCCACCAAGTTGTTTGAGCTTGGAGTAGTCTCAAAGCAAAGAAAATCGTTTGGATGTGCCTATTGAAAAATGCCCCTTGTGTGCTGGGCAATGTGGGAGGGTTTTGCAGGGAAAATACTGCTAGAGATGGAGCCAGATTGATGCTGGTGCTGGGGATGAGTGTGATTTCCTCTTTGAAAGTGTCTGAGGGGGATGTAACCCAGCAGAGCTGACCCGAGCAATGCAGCATGGAGTGATGGCAGCTTTCTCGCCTGTACCTGCCTAGCTTCCCATCTCTCAGACTTAGCCCATCTGAGTCACAGAAAGCAAGTCACTAATGAAGAAGTACCCTTCTGTTGAATTTTCCATCATTTAATGGTGCTCAAGTGTTCTTATGGGAACTTGTTGCCAACCGTTCTCCTTACCTGCGCTGCAAGAACAGCTGAGATATGCACAGCAGCTCACAATAGTTGTTTTGATACAGAAATGTATAGAACCCAGAGAACCCAGGTCACATTGCATTCTTTCCCCTGGTTAGTGTCAGTTGAAGAAGTTTGTTTTAACTTAAAGTCTTGGGTATGAATCCCAGTGGTAGGATGCAGCTCAGATGATGTGGGGAAAGTAGTTGGCTGCAGGATGCTTTGGATGAACTTGTCTATCATATCATCTCTTAGGATGTCCTGATAGTACCTTGCTGTTGCCTAATACTAATCCTTTAGAGCATTAGCACCGTTTCTTTCTTTCTCCTATGTCCTTCCAATGGGAAAGAAATCTCTGATGTATTTCAAGTGGTGCAGTGCTTGAAGTCCACCAGCAGCCTGTCTGATTTCCCAGAACAGGACCAGGCATGGTGCTACCCGGTACAGACATCAGTCAGACTGGCTCTCACATTTGCAGATAAGATGCTGATTCCTGTATTCTGTATCCTGGAGCAGAGGGGAGTGCAAAGGCAGGCTGAGGGGCTGCTGGCATTTAGCTCTTTTCATCTGAAGTATTGTTTGGGCTGTATGTTTGGGCATATAGGAATGGTTTCAGGACTCAACCTGACTCAGCAAGCAAGGAGGTACATACCAAGCGTGGAGTTTGGGAAAGGGAAGATTGAAACATTCAGATGTCATAAAGTACAAACTAGTAAGCTCCATATTTTGACATCCTTAGCAAGATCACGGAATATGTCTCATTAAGCACTTCTGTGTTTTCCTTCCAGAGCCCTGTGTTGTGTAAACGAACTGATGGATGAAGATGAGAAGGACAGGGCAAAGAGGTATGATGGGTTGCAGTCCTGGAGGAGAATTGTAACTGGTGTGTTGTCTAGTGCTTGACAAAATACTTGACACTACTGATGTCAGAGGCAAAGCCCCCATGCAGTTTACAGGCTGTGTATAGGGGAACACCAGCAGCATTATTAAGTCACCATTTTCAGGCTTCTCATAGTGGTTGACTGCCCCCAAAATGGGTAAATTAGATGAGTGGTCCTTAAACTACATTGTTGTATCCTCAGGATCTCATGTTATCCCACGGCTATTTATTATCTTGATGTAGGACTCCTGACCTGTGATTTTATTGGCATCGAGCAGTACTGCCCACCTGGAATAGAGTTCCCTGTGAAACTTAGAGAGCAGTCCTGCTTTAGCACAGGTATGAGTTAGTCTCCCATCAGAGAAGCATTTGGCTCAGTTCTAATTAGCCATCTTAGGCAAGTGCCAAAACAGATATGGCTGTGAATGTAAATGCTGGAGCTGAGAACCTCCAAATGCCAACCTGAATATGAATGGAAATGCTTTCTGCATACCATACTCAGTCTAGATCACAGGAAGATCACGTATCATCATGAATACACTTGTAAAGATAATTAATACTGAGCAAGGTTGTATGAAAGTAGGGTTATCTCAGGTACAAGCACTGGAAAGAACACTTTGGAAGAAGTGGACTTGCTTTCTCCTTTTGAATGGAGGGGAAAACACTAATAAAACATTCTTAAATTGCATCAATGTGAGCTGGAAACTAGTCTGTGGTTCTGCAGCCAGACTCTTTAACATTCCCAGTTTCATATATCATGGCAGCAGATTTTCAAAAGTGGATACAAGGCTTTATTCTGCAGTTGAGTTGTCTCTGCACAATATTGTCTCTTGACAATCTCCTTTTGCAAGTACTTACCAGAAAATGAGGAACTCTTCACATTTTGACCTTCCCTTTGTGTGTGTGTACTAACCGCAAAACAAAAGCTCATAAAAATTGAGTGGGCAAAACCTGAGCATACTGTAGATGCTAGGACTTCTCTTACCTGAGAAATTTTGCCTGTAACTCCTTCACTATGACCATTTTTGAAACAATGGGAACTGCTGCTGAAATGTACATAAGGATATGATCTTGCTCAAATGAATGTGAATATTTGTTTGCTGCTTGCTGGGTTTTCCTTGCTGCCATTGAGTTTAGTCCTGCTGCAAGACTCTAAGCACCAGCAAGATGCTTGCACCCAAGCCCAGGTTTAAATAAATGAACATTCTCAGCAGAGTTTAGATTCTTGTGTTTAAAGTGTTTTGCTGGGGCAGAGCAGTCTACCTGACCCTGGTTTGAGCTGTAGGTCCTTCATTCTGCTTAGTGGCATTTATGTTTCTGTCACCCAGGGCATCACGCAACAAATCTGAGAAGAAGAGGAGAGACCAGTTCAATGTCCTCATTAAAGAGCTTTGCACGATGCTGCAGGGCCACGGCCATCCTCTCAAGATGGACAAGTCCACAATACTGCAGAGGACCATCGACTTCCTACAGAAACAGAAAGGTACTGGAGGGTGTTGACTCTGCATCTGCCCAGCAGTTAGTTTCCACTCAGGAACTGAAAACTGTTTTTCCCAAGCATCTCAGACTTCCAGAAAAGACATGAGCCTAAATGAGGAGCAGAATGAGGCACAGCAGTTGGCCTCAGGAAATGGGCTAGAGTTGAATACAGTGCTAGCCAGTTAAATGTAGATAGATTTGAATGCAGTGCTGTATGCTTTTTAATGTAGAGACATCACTTCATTTCCCTCACTGGCTTCCACATCCCCTGGCCTGCTTTGTATGCTCTCAGAGCATGAGGGAGGAAAACCTGAGGAATAGCACCTACTGCAAAAGCCAACATCTGTGCCTTGTTCCCAGGTCTCCTGGATTAGGAGATGATTGGGTGCAGCCTGTTTTGCTATCTGGACACTCCTGACAGCCTTCCTGAGTCCCAGACACTCTCTGCTCACAAGGATGCTCAACTATTCTGAAATTAGCCCATTGACCTTAATTTTTGAAGGATATCTTCAGAACACCCAAAATGTCTCCATTCCCCTCTCTTGATTTCTAATGCATTTGTATCATGATGGCATGGAAAATGACTGTTGCATGCAAAAGGGCTTTGTGTGGAGAATGATCTGAGGATGATTCCTCTGAAAGCCTCTTTAAAGAAATCTACTGTTATTTGAAAATGAAAAAAAATTCCAAGTAGCATGAGTCATGTTGCTTTTTTGATGTTTTCTCTTTAAGAAATCACAGCACAGACAGAAGCCTGTGAGATTAGACAAGACTGGAAGCCTTCATTTCTTAGCAACGAGGAGTTCACCCAGTTGATGTTAGAGGTAAGAAGAAATTAAAGCTGCGTAGATTAGTGAGAAGTAATCAGTTCAGTGGAGTAGTTCAGCGATACATAGTTCCTTTTCACCTGTAGGTCCCAATGTTAATGATTTCTACTCTGCTGGCACATACAATGCAAACCTGACAGAGACCTATGTTGTGCTAAATGCTTTGCAGACAGAGAATTAAAAATGTGATTGCTTCCCTTTCAAGATAAATGGCTTTTCACTTAGGAATGAAGACTGATTTGGCCCAGATTTGGCCTGGTGAGAGAGGAAAAAGAATTTCCCTGCTCAGAAGAGCTGCTAGAGCTAGCAGTTTTAGGGAAAACTTGAAAGGACCTGAAAAAAGCAGAGCAGCTCTCTTCCTCCCACATCCCATTAGCCAGGCAGCATTGCCTCTGCTGCCTCTGCAGCTGCTAGCTGTGTGCTGCTGTTCTTGTGATGTGAGTGCTGTCTTTTTTGCTTGGATTGCCTTTGAGTGCATTCAGGAGAACAGCTCTGATACTCCCACCTCTAAAATGCTTTGCTGATCTAGAAACATCCCGTGAGCCTACATTTCTCCTTTCTTAAGGATGTGGCTCCAGGTTTGTCCTGCGTGCTCCTCTGGCAAGGACATCATCTACCCTGCGTAGGCAGCTGTTGCTCTTTGCCCCACCAAAATAAGGGTGTATGCTGGGCTGAGCTGGGAGGTGCTGCAGTGTCTTAGTTATTCCTTTTCATCAGGATGTCGTGACTCACCTCCTTGGAAAAGTCTGTTCATTCTTTCTGGGAATCTCTCACCAAACGAGCTAGCTTGTTCCAGCTGATTCAAAATAAATTGCACCCCCTAAACTGGAAGTGGCAGGGGAGAGTGAGCCCTTTAATAACTGCTGGCTTGCTGGACTTCATTAGACCATTGACCAATTTGCTTAAAATCAGTGTTTTTGTCCAGGTGGGATTTATTTTGAGCAAAAGCAGAGTATGGCAGTGAGGTGGAGGAGCTGGTTGAATGCTGCATCTTTGGCTCCCTGTAGCTAAGCTGCAGAACAGCCTAACAGTGTCTTTAGAAGAGTTGACTTTGTGCACAGGGGTGACCAGAGATTAAACCTCCCAGGTCTTGGTGTTAGAGAAGAATAGGGACAGACACTGGGTAAATGGTGCAAGGAGACATTGGGAAGAATAGGGAGAGCACCCAAGGAGGAAAGCACAGGCAATGACTTAAAAGGGACAGAGAACTCTGACTCTGGGACAGAAACCACAGAAAGGAGAAATTGAACCAACCTTAAAATTGTTTTGTTGCTAGCCTTACAAATCAGTGCTGTAAGCAAAATAAATAAGGCTTTAGATCTTCTCCATAGTGTCCATAAATTGCTAAAAATACAGCATTGTATAATTTTCCTGTCTCTGCTTATCCATCCGTCTATCCATCCATCCATCCACAATTCTGGGTTTGCTGTGATGATATCTAACATCTCCTTACGCACTGAGTTTGTTAACTATTGTGTAATTTAGAGCACATAATGAAGTGACTGATGTCACTAGGGTTGTGTGGGTGTTGAAATTCTAGGCATCACTGTCTCACTTTATGTTAAATAAATACTCACTGGGTGAAAAATACAAGTCAATTTAATATTAATGAACAAATAAGAATATAAAAAGAATGTTGAAATAGACAGCATGTGTAATTCTTATTTTTCCACATCGAGTTGTCATTTCCATTACTAATTTCTGTTAGTTTTAGGCTGTTAGAAGCATCACCAAAGAGTCAATTAGCCTATTATATTTTAAGTTCTTCCCTTGCATAACTTTTTTATCCTTTTTTTGTCTGCCTGTCATCATTAGGCACTAGATGGCTTTCTCATTGCTCTTACCACTGATGGGATTATTATTTATGTGTCTGATAGTGTTTCATCTCTGCTCGGACACTTACCGGTAAGTTCTGACCACATAATATGTTGAAGGCTCATTCCCCTCCTTAATGCTGCTCATCAGTTCAGGGCTGGGATTTGGTTTTGTCCAGCCAAAAAGGCAACTGACTGTGGGTGAGGGATCAACCAGCAAACTCTTAGGGAGTTCCTCAAGTTCCTGTGAATAACAGATTCTCTCTCAGGGTCTGTGAGTTAGCAAAAAAACCAACCCAAATATGCAAAATCACTTTACTTGTAGCTCATCATTTGGCTGCACATCTAAAGGATGGTCTGGGAGGTGTTTACCCCACCAGGTATATGGAAAGTCTTACGACTGTGGAATCTGTGCTGAAGATCTTCTTAAATGATGTAAATATTATTTCAGGACTGAATCTATGCTCTTGTAATTAATTGGGTTTTTCTACTTTGAGCCCATAGTCTTTCGTAACAAGTTTGTGGCCTCAAAGTTTTCTGGGAGTACTTCAAGAAACCAGTTAGCTGTCAGGTGCAGAAATTTCACTTGACCCCTAAAAAGTATTTTTATCTTTATCTAGTGCCAAGCATAAGGCGCCAACAGTGCTATATATGAGGGCAAATTTGAGCCCACATTTACCTGAATGACCTGGTGTGCAAAGAACAAATCTGTGCTGACATTTTGGTAGAACCCCTTTAGTCAGGATGTGTAGGTTGATCAGCACTGAATCACTTGCAGGTCAAGCTGATTTTGCCAGATGTTCAGCCTAGAAGATAAACGGAAGATGTGAGGAGGAGTTCAGTGTCATTTCATTTTGAAACAAGGCTTCTTGTCAGGTTATATTCTGTGGTACTAGGGTTTCTTCTCCAGCTTACCTCTCTCTGAACAGAAGGCTAACCTCTGGAACTCATCCAACTTTTTGCAAATAGAGAGTAATCCTGAGGTAAAATAACCTAAGGGGTTATGTTTTGCCTAAATCCATCTGCAGATTGACAGGGCTTCCTTGTCTTAGGCATCCATGCTAGACCAGCAGTATCTGTGCTCTGCTGTGGGATGAAAAGGCATGTGGTTGTGTCAGGCTGTACTGCTGAACATGACAAAGCATTCTTTTGTATCAGTCAGATTTGGTGGACCAAAATATATTAAACTTTCTGCCTGAGCGGGAGCAGAGCGAAGTGTACAAGCTTCTTTCTCCGCATGTACTCATGACAGATCCTGTTGCAGCTGATTTTCTAAATGGTAAGCTCTGCTCTTGTCTGTCGGTCAGGGAAGTTTGCCAACGGCAAACAGCTCTCAGGGGAGTCTGCACAGGGATCTCCAGCTATTTAATTCTCCTGCCTGCCACTTCTGTTTTGCCACATTTCTGTCTTTTGGTGCAACACATCATCTAATGTTCCTATGTGCCCCCAATACTTGCTCTTTGATTTGGACAGTCTTTGTTTTACCATTTGCTTTGCCCCATAGGACAGTGAAGTTGCCTTTATTAGATGTTTTTCTCTGTGTGGGGTGTTGGACTGAACCTGAGAAAGGAGTGAGGGCTTAGGGAAAGGAAAATGGTTGGAGAAATCTCAAAGGGTTTTGGCAGAGCCTTTATTCCTTAGAAACTTGCATGTCTCAGGACATGAGAGAAACCCTAATGTAATTTAAGGATCAGCCTTCCTATATGAACAGTCTATCCAGATCTGTACTGCTGGCTGCTGTCACACCCCCAGAATGTCCTTTTCCCCCAGAAATGTCCCCAGCACCAATGCAGGCAGCAGCATCTTCTTAGCACCCAGGTTTCACTAAGCCTGTGTTGGGACCTTCCTTTCCCAGTGGGTTCACCATGGCTGAGCAGCACTGGCCTCCCCTCCCTGCTGCCCTGTGAACATCAGTGGGAACGGAGCAGCCCTCGTGCTGCCCTGGGGGTGGTTTCTCTCTGGCTGAAGACTGCATGGTCTAATCCATAGAGTTCGGATTTGGGGCAGAAAACTGGATAAGAGCTTGGCATGATGCCCTCCACGGTTAATGGAAAGACTCTGGGTGAGTTCAGTGCCCTTTGGATCTGGGTCCTACTGAACAGTGCCAGAGCAAAGTACTACAGTATCATGTAACTGCTTTGCATGAAATCCTGCATCCGTGAAGTCAGGGGAAAATCCCTCTAACCAGCATGGCCAGGTCTTCGTACCCGGCATACTAGAGTGACTACAGAGCCATGGGAGAAGAGGGGATTCTCTGATTTCCTTAAACAGAACCAGCTGATAATTGCTCCTAGTAGTTATATATTTACTTTCGGGTATTAAGAGCATCCCAGCAGGGTGTGCTCAGATACTACAGCAGCAGATTTGGTTTAAGTATCTGGATAAATTCACTATGTGAGTGTGCTGAAGTGTGGACTAGTAACAGTCTGTGTCTCCCTCTCTTTCTCTCATTTCAGCAGAAAAACAAATAGAGTTTTGCTGCCATTTAGCAAGAGGCAGCTTAGATCCCAATGAACCCCTGATGTATGAATATGTGAAATTTGTAGTGGATTTTAAATATTTTACTCATGGTAAGTTACTGCTCCAACCTGCCTTTACCTCTCCTATCTCCTTTAAATTGTGTGTTGATCTGTAGCACCCTAAAGGCCTTGTTTCATCTGAAAATACCCCATAATTGTCAGGGATGGAATGAACTCTCTTGCATGCTGTGCCTAAAGTTGATACCAGACTAATAATACCTCCATTTGACCCACTGCTGATTGTAAAACAACCTACTTATTCAAATAATCAGTAAAATATGCTATTCTCATTCACCTATAGCAGCAAATTCACACTTTACAAAGATTAAATAGTTTGACAAACTGAATCTTCCAAATGTTGACCTGAGGAAAGGCTGACAAGGAGACTGCAGCTACACACTGTGAGCTGCTCAGAGCTGTCTTATGAAGCTCCCCTGGAAGCCAGGGGTAGGTGGTTGTGTCTGTGTAACTCAGAGCCTAAATAACTTCAAATAACGTCAGTGTTGTGTCTGTGTAACTCAGAGCCTAAAGGAGCTACAGCGTGTATCAGTGCGGCATCACCTTGTGGGTAGGAGGAGTTTGTTGCTTGGGTTTCATCAGTCGTTGTATCTGTCTTAACATGAAAAGAAAGCTTTCCTTCCTCTTCTTCTTAAATAAATTGTCTGGTTGTGTCTAGTGCCTACACCCTCCTGTAATGGCTTTGAGTCAGCTATTGCACGAGCTTTCAGGTCAGCCACAGAGGAGCAGATTTGCCTCGTAGCAACTGTTCGTCTTGTCACACCACAGTTCTTAAAGGTGAGATCTCTGCGACTGCATCTTCCCTTTGGTGTGGGGCTTGGCTGGTGCTCAGAGCAGGAGCTGCTGCGAGTACCACGAGCCGGTGCTGAGTGGGTGCCTGGGAGCTGTACTGCAGCTTCTCAGGGAGCAGGTTCAACAGCACGGGTTGTTTGTGCAGAGGGTTAGTAAAGGAGAGAGGACACCACTGTGTTTGGGAGTGAGAGATGACCCAAGTATGTATTTTGGAAAGATGAGATATCAACCAGGAGCTACTTTTGAGAAGAGGTGGTTGTATGATGAGCTGTCTCAGAGCAGAGAGGGTCAGCTCAGTTAGAGGCTGGACCTGGAGCTGTCATCCATATTCAAATGCCAATATTTGTGAAAAGCTGGGGAATTTTGCCTACAGAGTGTAAGATAAGATCCTTGGACTATTTATCATAGCCCTGAAATTCAGCTCAGGGTAAATTATTCAGCCACTTTTGATCAGTTCATGCATCTATAAAACAAGGCTTGTACATTCCTTAGGGGAAAATAAGTCAAGTGCCTTTAAAGCACTGTATTTTGCTACATTTTAGTTACAGTTTATTATATCAACAAGGTGCAACCTTGTTCTTGATAGCTGGCTCCTTTTGTCATTTCATAGGATTAAATGTCTGAATGTGCCAACTCTTTTTGCAGGAGCTCTGCAATGTTGAAGAGCCGTGTGAAGAATTTACGTCGAGGCATAGTTTAGAATGGAAGTTTTTATTCTTGGACCACAGGTAAGAGATTTGGGTTTAGTCACTGAAGAATAAATAAACTGTAATTTAAAACCAGGATATGTTGTGTAGGTATTGTCTAAGATCTCAAATGGAATAATTCTAATTAATGCAACTAAGTAAGTAGCAATACTCTGAACTTACTTATTAGGCATGCTTAAATGCTTTGCTCCTTTCCACATTTTAGGCAGCTAAGAAATCATATAAAATGCTGCAAAATGTCTAGAAAAACGTCTAACTTCACCAAGATAATAAGTCATTGAAACTGAGCTCTGTGTGTCCTGTTCCCCGCTCCCTGGTTCAGCTCCTCTGTTTTACAGCTACAGCTTCCAGGAATCATTCTAAATCTTTTGCTGCATCAGTAAACTTATGATTTTTCACCTTGAGAAAAGATGGAACTTAGAAAAATAAAGTAAGAAGCAGCAGATTCTATGATTTAATTGCAGATTAGTTTTTGACAATGCCATACAGTGGGCTAGGATTCAGCTTGGTGAATGAAACAGACTGGAACTGCTTTATTAAGCTGATTAATACAGGATTAATTTTCTTCAAAAGAAGCTGGAGGGTTTTATTCTCTCTTTTCTCTGTATTTGACATGTATGCATAAGCACATTGCAAAGTCCTACCCTTTCCATTATCCCTCCCCTTGCGAGCTGTGCAGAGGTAGTCATTACTAGAAATAGAAGACTTGTAAATAAGGATGTAAGGAAAAAATATCTGGGAGGGGAAAAAGCCTAAATATCATCTGCACGTTTAGAGCAGGAAGGAGAGAGAGCAAATACAAATGAATAATAACTTTCATTTGTATAGTACACTTGCTGTGTACCTCAACCATCATGCCTCGAAGCATGGAGGAGCTGACCCTGTGACAGCCCTGTGGTTGGTGCTGTGTGGTTTGGGACAGTCGGATGATTATTCACGTATCAAGATCTTGCTGGCGTGGCTTTGTTAGACTTTAATTAGCCTGTCTGATAGTGCACATTTTCAGAATCAACTGATTAGTGTTAAGATTTGTAAAAGAGTCCTAAGCCCCTTATTTCACTGATGGAATGAGCTGCTTTTCCATAGGGCTGTGTCCCAGCAGCTCCTGTGAATGAGGTGAGCAGGAGCTGCTGTGAAACCTATCAAAGAGTCTTTTGATTAATCTGGGTTATGACTCAGAGAGGAATCTCTGTGCTGAGTGCTTGCAGCCACTCCAGTCCCACTGATATTCCCAGTGAGGAAACCATTGGTATGGAGAGGAAATTAAGCTGATGCAGATGCTGATGCAGAGTTTGTGACAGCCCCGAATGCAAGTAATGAGCTCAGACCCAAGAATGGGCAGGAGATTGTGGGGGTTGTCTCATTTAATTACTGATTCAGACCTCTCTCCAGTACAGTCTGCAGGACACTATGAAATGTTGCTGTTTCTTGCTTATTTGCATCAACACATGCTGCCTGACACTGAGGTGTGCCATCAGCAGGGGCAGAGGGTACCCAGCAGGAGCTGGAATCAGGACCTTTGCTATCATGATGACAAAATAAATCAGAGAAAAGATAGATAATGCAAAAAGCGTTCCACAGATCTAGATAAACATGAGAGAATTAGGAAAAATATGTATTCTGGGTCTATATGTAAATATATGTGGAGGAAGAAAAAAAGCCTGTCAACTTTGATAATGATCTGTTTCTTTTCTGCACTGTGGCACTCTCCTTATTTTCCCTTCGTTTATTAAAAGACTGCACTCGAAAGGCTCTCTGAAGACTGTGCATTCCCATTTGCACAGTGAGTTGCAGGTCTCAAGGCTGAAACTTAAGCTAACAAGACACTTAAATTATTCCACAAGCAAGGCAGCTCCTTGTCAAATGACAGATGAGGAACATTTTTCGGTTGCTTTCTCATATAAAGAGTTCTGGCAAAATTCAGGAAAGCATAATACTTCCCTGATCAGCTTAAATGTTTATCTGATGTGCATCTGAAAGACATTATTGTCTTGAATATAAGCATGTCATTTAAAATAGGAGAGACACTGATATGTTCTGCCAAAGAGACAGCAAGGAAGAACACTTTAATAAATACACATATTATCATCATTACCAGAAATATGGGTCACATGAGGAAAAGGAACACAGTGCTCTATGAAGAGTTACTTGAATAAATAAAGCTGTATTGTGGCAGAGACCACTGTGTACTCAGCACACTGTTTCAAGAGATTTACTGTCAAGTGGAGGACTGGTTCTCCCAGCTAATCCCTGTGTTGGGGCTGAGGAGCTCCTGCTCACACCTTGATCCTCGTGGGACTGCTGTTGTACAGATCCCTGGCTGTCCTCCTTTTGCTCCCATTTCTGATTTGGTGCCAGACTGCCCACAGTTGTGGGGAAGATGGAGTTTATAGACCTGTCTGGACTCTTTCCAGTTGAATAATCTATGCCCTCATGACTCTCAAGAGTACAAATGTGGAGCTGGGTGGCTCAGCCAAGAGAGAACTTCCCACATTAACAGCCAGAAGATTTGGGACTGATCCATCCAAACCCAAATGTACTACACTTAACTTTTTACTCGTATTATTGTCCACTTTATGGCATTTGCCTTCCTTAAGAGTGTCGCTCAACACACCAGGAGAAAGGCAGTGGGAGAGATGTTTGATAGGCACTATCCCCTCGGCCTGCCCCGTTTTGAGTTGTTAACTGTTTTGCTAACACACCATCACCTTATTCCTGAGAAACACAGTGCACTTGGCAGGTGAGCCTCACACTATCACCACTTCCTGCAGCCAGAGCAAACAGGTGGAGCCACATTAGCACAGGTCCCACCTCACTGAGTGAGTGCAGTGCTTGAGTTGGTGCAAGCAAGAGTGTACCTGAGTGATGGAGGATAGAAGGTGGCATGCTGGGGAGATACAGGGGGGAGAGACAAAAACAGTGGTTTTCTCCTCACATATCAGTGTTGTTTCGTAATCATAAGCTATCAGGCTCCAGTGAAGGCTGTGCACACAGTCCTTTTGTTAGGATACCTGCTTTAAAAAAGATCCCATAAAAAATCCCATATTTTGACTAGAAAATAGAAAATCTAGAATTGACATCTGAATAGTGAGGTAAGTCATTGCAATGTGCCTATCTAAATACTTCGTCAATTCCTTCTCTACCTGCCAAAGCAATAACAGTCCCAAATCGGCTCCATGCCTATTGCCATCTTTACTACCAGCATAGAAACATTTTTGCTGGCTATAGTTTCCCAAGCTTTTCCATGGGAACAATTACTTTTTCTTTTACCCAAGCTGGTCCTGACACACATTACAGCTTCCCACTTACTCTTTCTTCTACAGTTACTACCCAGATGACATTTACATCCAACCTACTGGATAATTTTACTCTAGCTGCAAGTTGTTATGCACGGAGCAGCCGTAGCGTTTCTCAAGCTGCGTGTCTCACCAGCATGCTTAATGAATTGAGTCACTCACATACGTACATGCCTTTCTCTACACCCACATAATGAATAGGCTACAAAACAGTAAACACACATCTTTTCATTTTCTCAATTTTTACCTCTTCCTCGCTGTGGTATTTTTTTGTTGTTTGTATATGAAAATATATCATTGCGTATATGAAAATCCACTCCTGATTTCCCTGCCAAGTGAACGAACGAGGTTTTGGTTGCTAGTATCACAGCCTATCTGCCAGGATGTGAAAGCATCAGGTTTTGTGCTCACTCCCTGCCATTTGCTTCCTTTCTAGGGCTCCACCTATTATAGGGTATTTACCCTTTGAGGTTCTGGGAACGTCAGGGTATGATTACTACCATGCAGATGACCTGGAGCTTCTTGCTAGGTGCCACGAACACTGTAAGTTCCTCTTCCTCTGCAGCTTGTGTGTCTTTGATCTCATTTGTCACTTGTGCAAAACCTTTTACTGTCGTCGCAAAAAGCATCTTTGTCAGGGGCATAAGAGAATTCTCTCTTCCCGTGACAGACTGTCACAGCTGATGCTTATCTGGGAAGTTGAACCCTGCAGGATTCACTGAGATCGAGAACTGTTTGTGCAGGTTTCCTAAATTGGCAGATACCTTTTCTTAACCATGGCTGTCTGAGAGTGAAATGAGATTAATAGATGGGAATTCAGAACTTTCCCTGCTCTGTCCCCAGTTCGTGAGAGCAGCCCCAAACCCTGAGATTTTTGTTGTTTGTCACAGTTTATGGAGTCTTGCAGTTCCCCTGAGCTCCAGAGTCAGCCAGGAGATTCAGCTTACTGAAACACCTTCTGAAAGCAGCATATGGATTGCCTGCCTGTGCAATTAGATGTTGTGAACCTCTCTTGCTCATTAGTAAAATGGTTCTGGAGAGTCAGAATATTTTTTTCAAATACAGAAGTACTAAATACAGTTTCCCTGTGGGTAAAGATGATTCAATTTTGGTCGACCTGAACATAAAGCAAAGAAGTTCAGTCCAGACTAATGTGTCAGCACCAAAGGATGTCCATGAAGTTCAATTTTGTGCAAGTAGAAACAGTGTGACCTGTGGGAGCCAGGGCAGAAGGAGCACTTCACTTGAGTACCAT
>NW_008687451.1:38293-49478 GCF_000695815.1 Acanthisitta chloris | reverse complement strand
AAACTGGAGCTGATATGAGGAAGGGCAAAAGGTGTCTGCCGATGTGGTCTACTCTTAATCAGTGTGTTGTTTCTACCAGATGTGAGATGCTTTATCCTTGAGACCGTGATTTTTCTGTTTTATTAGGTGGATTTCAGGCTGAGATATTGAACTAGAATTAAGTCAGTCCTCCAGTGGTTTTGTATTGCCAAGCACTGCAATGAAAAGTAACTACATTTTACGACTACATTGTAAAATGCATCTAGGTAATCAGATGTTTTGCCAGGAAATGTTACTTAGAGGTTTCCTGTTGGGCAAACTCTTTGTCTCTCTGCTATCTCCACTTGAAAGGAGAGTGTTTTGTCAAAAGGAAACAAGGGCACCCCAGAGAGTGGAGTAAGTGGGATGCTGTGATTACTCTGGGATGCAGAGCAGCACGATGCAGGGACACCAAGAAACTCCACAGTCCCTGAGCCTGCTGGAGCAAGACAAGCTGCTTCATCTCTGAGTTGCAAACCACCCCCGTCTCTACCAATACCCTCTACCACTTAAACGTATGAGGTGCTGAAGGACCTGGTAGAGAATGGAGAAAATTGCTTCCCTGAATGTCAAATTTCACTACTCCACTTCCCTGCTGGCTTCTGTGCCCTGTCAAGGCAAAGCACTGGTACAACAGCTGTTGGGGAAGCACTGTGCCTGGCTGAGCACATGGAGGAAGCTGTGAAAGGGGTAGATGTAAGTTGTGTTAAGTGCAGCAAGCATGTAGATGGGAATATTAATGGAGTATTTTAATTGCCTCAAGTACAGTACTTCTTAGTGCTGTTTGCTTGAAAGACTATTCAAACAGAATTGAGGTACTTGACCAGACAATGTCCTTTTGGTAATGTGTGCATGCAGTTTGATATAGAGACAAACTGTATTGAGAGTGGGTCAGATCATTCGCAAGAATCAGTTTGATGATTTATGTTCTACATCTCTGCTGGCCATTGATTCCTCCAGCATATTAAAAGAGTATTTGTATGGCACATCTGTAGGAAAGGATCTTTTCATTTTACTGCGCAGGGGAACAAAGTAAGGTGCTGGCAAAGTGACTTAGAGAAGTTGCTTCAGGGCAACTGAGGGATCTCCAGCACTGCAGGTTAGCCAGAGGACCTCTGCTAGGTGCTTCATCTAAAGCCCATCACAGTTAATGAGATCACTAAAGAAGTTAGTCCTCAGGACTTTAGCAAAGTAAAGGTGTGCAGGTGAGTAAAAACAATTGGGTTACTGTGTCTCGATAAGCTCCCATTCATCAGGTTAACCACTCTGGGCAGGCATCTTGCCTACTGTCAAGTCAAGTGAGTTTGCTTAAACTGCATTTGTATTTTACTTTGTATTAATTATGGATACTTCAAGTGAGCATGTGGTTATTTAACGTAGTTCCCCTCATTATTTTCCAGTTCTATTACAGCGCTTGAGATTTTTCTGGACATAGCCTGATAATATGTACCAGGTTTGGTGTATTTAGGTGATCTCTCAGAAGAAAACTCACAGTTATACTGCTAAAACTCGACTACCTTATTGTTTCGTGCCATTATTAGCATTCTGACTTCACACCTTCAGTCTTTGAAATGTATTCTCATGTATTTGTGAGGCAAATGCTTTGTTCAATTAATGTTACTTATGCTTATGTCAGGGGAGTGCATGAATAAGTTACAAGAATATAGCTAGTTATATAGTTCTACCAGTTCTCCAAATAGCAAAGGACACTCCTGAAAGTCATCAGAAAAGAACCCAAACAAAAGCTGAGTATGTGGTTGTGTATCATCTGTCGTATTTATAAAGCCCAAGAGCCATTTTAGTGTTGCCAGTCTGTGAGAGGTGTGGGACTGAATAGTTTTTCTAATTGTCTTTGCACCATGAGATTCCTGTTTGCTATAAATTGCTCTCTCTTTTGTTTTACAGTGATGCAGTTTGGAAAAGGAAAGTCCTGTTACTATCGGTTCCTGACCAAAGGCCAGCAGTGGATATGGCTGCAGACACACTACTACATCACCTACCATCAGTGGAATTCGAAGCCTGAGTTCATCGTTTGCACTCACCTGGTAGTTAGGTAGGAGCAAGCACCAAACACTTAACTAAACACTTATGTCTCAGTGTTCAGCCATTACTTATGTTAACCAAATATTTGCTGTGCCTACTGACACCCTAAGATGGTGTGTAATTCCGTAAAACTATTATGGTAGGGAACATGTGTTTTCATTACTCTTCTTGGTTTTTTTCAGTAACTAGGCCAAAAGCCTGCAAGTCACCATTGGCCAAGTCTACCAGTCTGTTACATTCCCCTAGTGATGACATGGCTGTAGAAAGATTAAAGCTGTTAAGAATCAGGCAGCTTTATGGGCATAAATGGGATCATATATCTCCTACAAAACCTCTTGATCAGAGCTTTAAGTATTTATGGCTTGAAGTTAGCTGCTGACTTGATAGCCTTATTCCTCACCTCAAATCCAGCCCAGGATCCCCCCCTAGTGGGAAGCTGCTTGTACTGGGTTCAGCCCCATGCTGGAAGGCAGTGTGTGTGGGGATACTCTGTGATACCTTCTGGAGGGGAATCTGCTTGATTACCACTGCCATCTCAAAAATGACTGTGTTAGAAGTGAGAATATATTTACTGAAGGGATTGAAAAATTAGTGATGTACTGGTTTGCTCTATTAACGTGAGTCAACTTGCTGCTCACTGTGTCTTTACTGTCAGGAATCAATTTGTGATTTTTTTCTGGTGTCACCCCCCCCCCTTTTTCTTGTCAAACATCTGGAAATAAAACACTAGTAAACTTATCCTAGTGGTGAATCATGTGATGCTGTTTACTGTAAATATTTTAAGAGAAAAAAAAAGTAAGGAAAGAAAATACACACTTTTAGAGGCACATTCCTATGGATTCCTGCACTTTGCATTGCGCCTGGGCAGGTGCTGGTTTGTATTTGGAGCTTCCATTGGACTGTGGGGTGTTAACTCTGGTGCAGCACATTGTGTGCACCCTCAGAGAGAAGGACCTGAGCTCCTTCTCCCCAAGGCTCTGGCCTAGGGATCACTGAACTACCTACCACATGCAAAAAGTTGATTCTTGATCATCTTCAGGTTAGCAAATGAATGTACACTTGTCCTGGCAGTTTACCTGCACAGAAGCTGTAGGATCATTATTCTGCCTGATTATGGGAAATGGGAATCTCCCTTTTTAGGAAAATTGTACTGAGGTCAAAGACACCCATTTTGTCTTCAATAACCAAGTGCACTTCACTGTTAGATTAGTTTTGCTTGAGGATATTCAGGGCCAAAATTTGCAAAGGAGTGTCTATTTTTGTACTTGGAATGATTAGTTCAATTAATCCTACAGACTCTGCAGTCCTGGGCACAGGGGGATGGGACACTGCCCTGTTGTTTCTGATCTGTGGAGTTACAGATTGAGTGGCTATATGATGGTGTTCCTCTTTGCTCCTTGAGAGAGTGTGTGTGTGCTGTGCAAAGCTTAGGACAACATGAATACCCCATAGTGATCTGTATGGTAGGATAGTTACCATACAGCAAACAATATGTAGACTGAAAACCTGGATTTTAAATGAATTTTGCTTGGTTTTTTTAGTTATGCAGAAGTTAGAGCTGAGAGAAGACGAGATCTTGGCCTTGAAGAGTCATCAATTGAACTGGCATCCTCTTCTCTAAAGGTACCATGTCCCTTCACAGATGAATGAGAAGGTGTTTAAACCAAGCTCAGTAATTGCTTACCAATCTTAGGAAAATATTTCTTCTTTCTTCACTTTCTTCTTTACTCCCACCTCCTTCCAAGCCTTCAGTTGGCTTATGACTCAGGCAGGCCCTGAGAACTTGTCCTCCACATGGCTCAGATCACCCATCTTGGTTCAGCCCCGGCTGGATGGGCTTTGAGCAACCTGGTCTAGTGGAAGACATCCCTGCCCGAGGCAGGGAGGTTAGAACTTTAGGTCTTTAAGGGCCCTTTCAACTCAAACCATTCTCTGATTCCATGAGACCTGCAAATTCAGCAGTTGCATTGCTCTGTTCTGCTCCTTCTTATCTTTCTGAGACCATTAGGAATAGGTTAAACCATCTCAGCTCAGAAGCAGAAAAGCAGAGCTGGAGCCAGAGGCTAGATTGCTGTACCTGTCACCCTTAGTAAGGTGCAGGGGATCTGAGTGCGGGACACTACCACCGGGTGCCTGTTTTTCTAGTACCAGCTCATTACTGACACTCAGATGAAGGTTGTAAGTGAAGAGAAGACACTTATTCTGAATTTCAGCTCTGTTTACACCATTGAGCTGGCTTGCATCAAGTGTAGGATTGTGACCAGAGCAGTAACTTCAATGGCTTGTATCAGTCTGACATCTCAACACATCTGCCCAATTAGCAAGGTCATTTTAAGTTCTTCCTCTCAATAGTTTACAGCTTAGACCAGTAATCAAAGCAACTTCAGGTGGATTGTTGTGTAGTTATCATTCCATTAGCCTTATTGCTCTTCAGACATTATTTTATGGGATCTCAGGCTGTCCCCCTCTGTGGATGTGGTCCCAGTTCCTGCTGGGAGCCACTGCTCCCCAGGGTGCAGCGAGCGGATTTGCAGCTCTCGGCATCACCTGTCCCGCACAGGAGAGGTCTGCTCTAGGTTCTCCTAGGGCTGCAGCTATTACCCAATCCACTGCTCCATGTCCCTTCCCAGCTGTCTCTCTCCATCTCTGCAATGGATAAAACCACTTCCCAGCCAGCCCATCTGCCACCTTTATTCATTCCACTCCCCAGCGTGGCACAGCCAAGCAGTTGTGAGATCCCTGAAGAAATCAGGCAGAAAGAAGCTGACTATAAAAGCTTATTTCCTTTTGCCCACAGCTCCATGGGCAGGAGGGTGGCAGGGCAGGGGCATTCGCATGGGCACGTTGCTTGCTGCCATCACGTGGGTGTCCCAGGCATCACCCCAAACCGATGTGCCTCGGGAATGATTCTGAGCGTCCTGGAGGCTTTAGGGTGAACACAGAGGAGCAGAGTTTGGTGGCGTAGTGCTGCCCACCCAGCCTGTTGTTGTGCTCTGCGAACAAGGGGTCGGGGAGGTGGGGGTGCCCTCCAGCTGACCATCTCACCGCTTGTGCTTCGCTCCCCGCAGAGCCACGGCAGCTACCTGGACGTGGGGCAGTGCGGCAGCAGCCAGGATGCCAGCCGGGAGGGAGTGTCGCTGTCATCCCACAGCTCCCGGCACTCCTCGCACACTGCCCTCTCCGACTCCACGTGTAGGTGCCCGCGCGGGGGGCACAGCACTGGGGATCGGCTGGAAGTAACTGAGTTGGGGTGGGAGGCGAATGCTCAGCACTGGCACCGACATACCTTGTCATAAGAAGTTACAGGGCAGCGACAGAGCCACAGCCACGTGCTGCCTCCTCCGTCTCAGCCCACTGCCAGTGTGAGAACAGCTTTCCCCTAGTTTGTCACAGCTGAGGGTCCTGGCTGTTTGCTGTGGCTCAGGGGGCAGGTGACTCGCTAGCTTGATTGAGCCCTGAACCTCACTGAAAAAACTTTTATTTTGGGGTAATATAATTTTATTATGGGGTCTCTGATGCTAAATCCCTGCAGAAGGAGCACAGAAGGATGCCTGCCTTGCTGGCAGCTTCACCCCAGCCCCCATGAGTGCCTCCTCCTGGGGGCAGCAGCAAGGTGACCGCAGTGCCTGTGCAGGGCCACCGGCAGGAGCTGAGTCAAGGGGGTTTTCTTGAGATACTTGTCATGGGGAGAGTGGGAATCCCTTCTGGAGGCACTCATGGAGGGCAGGCTGAAACAGGGGGCTAGCGTCAGAAGGGAACCCAGTGAGTCAGGAGGGGACCCAGAGGGACCATGGAGGGGCAGTTTGGCGACCCAGTTTGGCAGTGTTTGCATCACTGCTCGTCTGTGTACACAGAGTTCAGGCTTAGCCAGGGTACCCAGGCACGAGTCTGCTGTATCACAGTGAACTGTCTCTTTTCCAGCCACATCTTCCATGCGACTCACGGACACCAGCACTCCCACCCGGCCGTCGGGTCAGGCAGAGAAGGCAGCCCTGCGTCTAATATCAGTCAGAAGTGCTCAGGTCGGTGGTCCTGGCAAGCAAAAGCCTTTCTGAGGCTGTAAAGAAATAAGCTCCACAAACCTTGATCTGAGATGCTAGATCCCCCACTCTAGTGTGCTGGGATTTCCCAGTGCTGTGGGGAGTGCCACTGACTGGCAGAGCCGGTGGAGAGATGCTAGAGGCTCTTCTGCTGCTTCCTTTCAGGATTCAGTTTGCTCCTCCAGGCCAGATGCCTTTTCATACCACCAGCCTGCTTTTCTTGGGGTTTGTGCACATGAAATGGCTTTTATCCAAAATGCATGCTGAAACCAAGGGCTTGCAATTTGTAGGGGCATGCAGGAGCTTAAATTCTCCGTTCAGACTCATCCTCAGATTTCCACACGGAGTTGTCTAATTCCCTGTACTTGTGCATCCCTGGTATCAGCTGGTACAGTACCAGCTTTGCACCAGAGCTGCTATGGACCTATAGTAAGGCAAAGTTTTCATTTCTAGGCCATAACCTCTCCGCAGGCCCCTGGTGAACACCTCCCTCAGCACCCCGTGGCTCAGCCAGCAGTGCCCTCCCAGCACCCTGTAATGGTACGTGGTTTATTTTTGTTAAGCACACTGGTGTGGGCAGTGAGTGGGGGCAGCCTTGGTGGCTGTGCTTCACTGCCCTCACCTCCTTGCTCGCTCATCCCGGTGTGGGGACAAGGTTTCCTTGCCCTTTCTGTTGCTGCTACTGAGATTTACCTGCAACCAGATTATTTCAACTCCTTGTTTCAACAGACAGAGCAGGTAGGACACCCAAAGAAATAGAGTAGAAGAAGGTTTAGACTTGTCAAAAGCATTGGAAGCTGCTGAAGGCTCCTTCCTGAATCTCTGGCAGATAACTACAGGCTGATACGGTGCTGAAGAGTTTTATTTCCCTGGGAGAGGAAGGGGATGCCATGAAAGGTTTAAATTAGGCCAGGAAAAGAAAGAAAAAACCACAAGAAAAATGTGAGAGTCATAAACCATAATGATGAGATCTGTCCTCACAGAGCTTTGATGTCAGTGTGGTAAATGTTCAGACTTTAAAACAGGAATTGAAGATGGTCAGTGTAGGTGTGAAGGATGGATCCCCAGGTGGGATTGCAGCCTAACTTGGGCCTGGCTTTTGGCAAATATAATTAGCAGCACAACTGAAAGCCCAGCCAGGAGGTGTGGCAAGGGTTTGGATGCAGTGTCTGCCACAGAACACCAGTGTCCCAAAACCAGCAAGGCATTACCCTGGGGGAGCAGGGGAGTCTCATGTACAGACACTATCTGTGCAGAAATTTAACAGACCAACACCTGGAGGGAGGCACTGAATGTGAGCCAGGTGTGCTGCTGCCCTAGAATTACAGTGGCAGTTCTACCCTGTGATCCTTTTTCTCTGTTCTCTGCAGCCAGTGTACCATTTCCCAACCCAGCTGGGGATGATGCATCAGCTGAAGGAGCAGCTGGAGGAGAGGACTCGTGTACTGCAAGCTGACATCAAGACACAGCAGGAAGAGCTCCATGTCATCAAGGAGCAGCTCCAGCTAGTGCAGGACTCCAACCTGCAGGTAACTGCTGCCCCCAGGTCTCCCAAACTCACCAACCATTTGCATTTCCTTTGAGCACACAGATCAGTAACAAAATTGTCTGTGGCCAAAGCATTCAGAAATGAGCTCTGGACAAATTGGTAGTTTGGTTTCAGACATGAGAGTGGTGTCTCCTGAGAGATGAGTGACATCAATACCTGGCTAAGTACTGAATCAGTAACTTTCATGATTTGGAAAGAAGCAATCCCAAGCTAATCCAAAGTCCTCCCTGCACAGAAACCTTGGCTGGTTAGTGCTGCTGGATCCCCAGTGCCACTCCTGCAAAACACAGATGGCACAATGGAGCTGGAACAGTCATGGCTCTGAATAAATATTTGGCGCAAGCAAACATTTGATTTTCTATTACTCATGATTCGTTTTGCCCCTGGATTTCGAGATGCTGCTGCTGCTGCAGTGTTATTTCTCCCAGGCAGTACAACCCACAATTTATGTGCCTCTTTTACTTAAAGATGCTGATGCAGCAGCCGATCCCTGTCGTCTTTAACAACGTGCAGCACCCGAGCCCCCGGAGGCCACCACCGCAGGGGACGCCCAGGCAGACCACAGCCAAGAAGTCACAACAGTCAGGCCTTATGGGGACGAAGCACTACTGCAGCACCCACCTGCCATCACCACGCCAGTTCCTCAGGGACCCCTGCAGCACAGCCACCCAGGTCGCTGGCTGCCTCGTCATCTCTGTCACCCCCTTGCATGGCTCTTAAAACTTGTCTGCTGTGTCCCTCCTTCCCGTGGTCCCATGCATCTCCTTTGTGCTGGTTTTACTGCGTATCTGGCATTACAGAATTTGTGTCAAGATCAGTTGTGAATGATGTCATTCAGCTGTAAAAATAAAAGCCAGATAGCCAAAAAGCATTCAAACACTGGGGACTGCTGGAGCCATCCTGGTGACCAGGGAGGAACTGAATGGGAGGTCTGGGCTCTTAGTTGCTTCTGTTTGTAATTGCAACATGATGCTCATTTCTAGCCAGTGAGAGTTGTGGCTTTGTAACACAGAGAAGTAGGCATCATTTTAAAAGGTTCAATGTCTTCTGCCTGAGGAGTCTTGGAAGGCAGCTTCGAAAAACAAGTTTGTCATCACTAGACCTAAATCCACTGTTGAGATTAGTCACTTCTCAGGAAAGACTTGAGTTGCTCAAAAGCAAAAAAAGCCAAAACTGCTGCTTTAAAGGATGGATGAGATGCTTTCCTTGGGGACTTCAGATTTACACTTTCTCTCTTAGCTGTTCTCTTCCCCTCAAGCCCTTTGTGCCCTCACCCTTGTACTCTGATTTCTCAAGGGACTGTCTGCCTCTGCCAGCACCTACCCTGCAGGGGCAATGAATGCCAACAGGTTGGTTGTCCTGAACAGATATACAGTTCTTACTGCTGCGTTCAGGGAGAGTATCCTATTGTTCCTTATCTGTTTCCCATCAGCATACTAGAAGCAGTTAGTTATTTCAGCCTTCTGTTAAGGAGCTTTAAAACTTACGTGAGTATCTATGTCTTCATTTCAGGTACAGCAGCAGCAGCAGCACCTAATGAGAGGAAGTCAAGGCCAGCAAACGTGTCTGCCAGGGCAGGCAAGCATTTCAGTGCCCCTCTACAACAACCCCATGGTGTTTTCACAAACACACCCCATTACAGTGGCTGCACAGATGCCAACTGACAGCAGCGAAAGGCAGCCACAGTCCGACTACAGCCAGGACAGGAGCCTCAGGTACCCACAGTCTTGCTGGAACCATCCTGATGGTGGTGACAGAAAGTAGCAATGCCTGGGCATGGGGAGGGCAGGCACAGCTGGGCTATGGGGCAGTGGGCTCTGGGTGCTACAGCAGGGGTGTAGGGATGTTCCCTCTGCAGAGGTGTGCATATCATGCTGTATCCTCAGGGGCCTGAAATCCTTTCCTCTCCATATTTCCATCAATTTTTCAAGTAACTCAGGAACCTTTGGACATCTGCCAACTGACCACTGTGAGAGGGAGTGAACAGGAAAAACTAGCCTTTCCCAAACCAGTATCTGCTTGCTCTGAAGCTTCAGAGTGTCTTTTCTATAGCCAGGGCAAGTCCCATGGCAAAGCCTGTTTTTAATAACTGCTGGAACCATCATATGAAACATATACAACTGCCCCAAACCATTCAACCATCTTTCAGAGACAGTGCCTACAGGATCCAGTTGTTCCAAAATATTGTGTTAGGAAACAAGATACACCCCAGAGGTCTCATTATCTATAAGACATACTTCTTACATGAAAGATTTAGCAAGTTTCAGCTCACCTCTGCAAGTCCATTAGAATTTTGGAATCACAGAATGAGTAGGGTTGGAGGGGACCTTAAAGAGTATCTAGTTTCAACCCCTGCCGTGGGCAAGGACACTTTCCACTAGACAAGGTTGCTCAGAGCCTCATCCAGCCTGGCCTCAAAAGCTTCCAGGGATGGGGCAGTCACAGCTTCCCAGTGCCTTGTGACCCTCACAGGGAAGAATCTCTTCCTAAGATCTAATCTACCAGTTTTAAGCCCCTTTTCTTGTTACTACATGCCTTTGTAAAAAGTTCCTCTCTAGGTGTCCTGTAGCTCCTTTAGGCGCTGGAAGGGGCTCTAAGGTCTCCCTGGAGCCTTCAATTCTCTAGGCTGAACAACCTCAACTCTGTCAGTCTATAGGAGAGATGTGAGGTGACAAGAAGCATCCTATTTCATTAGCTTGTTTTCAAGGTGGTGGTTTGCCTGCTTTCATGGAGGATTTTCAGGGATTTGTTTCTAGAGACTGACCGGAGCTTGGACTTCCCTCTTCCCTGACCATCCTCTGTTTTCCTTCCACCACAGGATGCTGTTGGATCAGTCCATCCAAGCTATGATGCCTGCAGCCAACAGCAATGGCCAGCCCTTGCAGAGCAGTGCCAGCAGGCAGCAAGGAAAGTGAGTCTTTGCTGGCCCTTATTTTCCTGCAGTGTTTTAGCAGGGCACTTCATGGCACTGAAAATGACTTGGAAAAACTTCTACCTGAGTGTGCAAAGACAAAGAGTCTCAGTGTGATATGAAACAAAAGTTCAGCTTGTTAGGAGAAAAAAAGTAGTGGGAATATTTTTTAATTCCAAAGAACTTTATGATAAATAAAGTGCTTTGAAAAGAAAAAAAACCAATTTCTGGCTTTTGCAAAGCATGATATAGCTGAACAAGACATGGAGGAGAAGTACAGCCTTAGAAACCTTAATTTGCTGCAATTCCAGTCCATGCTTGGTCGGGAGGGGGAAATCTGAGGCTGCTGTCAGCCAGGTCTGCATGCTTTGACAAGCCCTGTTCCAGTCTGGTCCCTGCAGCAGCTGAGCTCCCCAGCACCCACTCTGGTGGTGGGTCTGGGTTTGGGTTCTCACGCCTGATTTTCCTCCCCATGGCAGATTCGTGGTGGAGCAGCAGACCTTGCCTCCCCCAATACAGGTGCAACCAGTTACCTGTAGCACCGTCCGACCTCCAGCCCCATCGCCCATTTTCTCCCCATCTCTGATGATCCCCCACACCAGCTTCACGTCCCACCAGGCCAAC